>NC_063354.1:37702277-37860433 GCF_021869965.1 Rhincodon typus
GCAGTTCCTACTATCTCTGAAACAATTTTAACCCCACTGCGAAGCCTCTTCTAAGGATGCCTACCTTGAAGAAGTTACCCTCCTCCCTCTGGCCCATTTCTGAAGAAGGGTCTAGGCCCGAAATGTCAGCTTTCCTGCTCCTCTGATGCTGCTTGGTCTGCTGTGTTCATCCAGTTCTACACCTTGTTATCTCTTAATCTAATTAATGACTGCTTGTACAGGAATTGCAATTACATCCTTATTCATTTATTTCTAAGTTTTAATATTGTTTTATTTTGTTTTGCTTGCTCAAGCAATAATGTTTCCTTTATTACTTATCTTAAGCTTTTCAACTTCTTAGAAACTTGACCTTTTTGTGATTTGAATGACACAGGATTGCAAACCACACTTTATATTCTTAACATTCAATGTGATATTGAACGAACGGCCATTTTGAACTCTCTGTTGTCACACTCATTATAGCCCTTTTCCTAGGAAGCATTTTCATAGTTGTGTTTTTAAAAGAATTGGAGATGCATCTTCTGATGCTCCTTTATTACAGCTAAGAGCCTGACAATGGCTTTAAATGTTCAAAATCAGAGCAATTGTGTATACTCTAGACTTAATAGTGCTCTAAATGAAGTAAACAGTTTTGTAGCCTCTGTGTTTATTTTTTTCATAGTGCCTATTTTCCTTACATATTTAGACCCAATATGTTTGTATAGTGCCTGCCATTGAGATTTAAATATCATTCACTTCAAGTAAATGATATTGGCACATTTTCGTCCTTCCACTAAGTACTTGTAGATGCGGATTTTTGTAACTGGACAAAGTAATGATTGTTCTGTCATTTTTGTTTTTCTTTCAAGCTTGTACTAAACTTCTTTGGAACAATATGGCAGGTTCAGGATGAAAATCTTAGTATGGGCGCAAGATAGTTTACTGAAATCTCAAACAACTGGAATGTCAAGTTCATTATTACAGACAGAATGGAGGTGTTCCACAAAGTGGTCACCCAGTCTGTATTTGGTTTCCCCAATGTATAGAAACCAGAATGTGAGCAGTGAATACAACAGACTGGATTGAAAAAAAGTACAAGTAAAACACCATTCACCTGGAAGGTGTGTTTGTGGCCTTTGATACTGAGGTGAAAGGGCAACAGTTATGTTTTTTGCGAATGCATGAAAAATGAAAAATTAGGTGGGTGAGGAAGTGTTTGGAGTGATAGATGAGTAGACTTTGTGGTCATGTAGAGAACCCTTGCTGGAGAATGCTATAGTGGAGGGGAGTACAAGATGTTTATGGTGGTCGTACACTGCAGGAGGTGGCAGAAATGGTGGAGGATGATCTTTGAATGTGGATACTGATGGGGTAGAAAGTGAGGACAGATGAATCTCTATTGATGTTCTGAGGGTGGGGAGGAAAGGGTGAGGGCAGAGGTGTGAGTAATAGGTCAGATACAACTGAGGGCCCTGTCAGCCACAGTGGAGAGGAATCCTTGGTTGAGGAAAAATGAGGATATTTTGAAAGCTGGAAGGTGCTATCAGCAGAACATATAAATGGAAATGGAGAATGTGGAGTATGGAATAGACTTCTTGCAGGAAACAGGGTGTGAGGAGGTGCAGTCAAGGTAACTGAGAGTGAATGGGTTTGTAGTGGAGACTGGTAGACAGCCTATCCCTTATTATTACTGGAAAGTTGGTTTTAACAGTGTAATAAAAATTAAAATCCCCATGATAACTGTGTTATCCTTGTTACCAGGTGCAAGATTTGCACTCTGCCTAATATTATAAGCACAGTTATATTTCCTACAAACTGTACAAATAAAAGGATCTGTATCAATGTTGCATAGGTATGAACTAAACTTGCAATAAAAGTTGTCTATTTTGTCTTGGTGCTCTTTTAATTATATAATGAGCATTAATTACTGATAATTGTTCCCTCTGGCACTTAAAAGTATCTGTTACAAGTTCAGGGTTTCATTCCTTTGGGTTTTTTTTGTTGTATATTTTGTAAACATAAATATACATTTTTTAAGCATTTCTTTTCCATTTCTTTCCTCTGAATCTCTTGATCTAGTATTTCTTTTCTTTATTTCTTTTTTCTGTTTTTAATTTGACATTGAATGGATCACTCTGATTTATATATTCCTCTCAGTCCATAATTATTAATTTTACAGTCTGTTAATCTGATTGACGATTTTCTTGTTCACTTATCCACTGAAGCCTGACATCTCCATGTCGCAATTATAGAGCCATGCAAGATGAGAATATAAGAGCAGAAATGCACTGCGGAAGCTGTATAAGACTCTAGTTAGACCACATTTGGAATATTGTGAACAGTTTTGGGCTCCATATCTAAGGAAGGGCGTGTTGGCATTGGATAGGTTTACTGGCCTTGAGCCTCTTTAATTGCTGTCTTTGCAGCAGTTGATAGTGTCTCAATTTGTTTTATTTGTAATGTCATTATACTTCTGAACCAGCCACTATTACAATTTTTCAAAAAAACTATTATCTTTCCGTGTTGAGGCAATCTCTTTGTAATGCTCTTACCTGAGTGAGCAGCTCTTGGAACTTGGGAACAGCTTGTGACAGACCAGGATATTTTTTTCTTTTATATTTGGAAGGGCTCTTATACACATATACATGGCTTTTCCCATCACCAAATCATCTGTAGCAATTTTCACCTCCTCGCGGGCACCACTATATCACCCGTGCCTCCAACTGTTAAATTTAAATGCCGAGCCCATTAAGGGCAGGCCAGGATTAGAGTTTCCATGAACCATATGGATCCTTTATTAAACAAATAATCCATGAATTTCTCATGCTTTTTATATCTGCATCTAATTATTTTATTGTTTATGGCAGCTACAAAACTATGTATGTATACATAACATAAAAATGTAAAATACATAGACTATGCAAATTGCTATTTCAAAATAGAACAACACTACATTCCTACCCTTTAGTCTAATGAACAACATGGTATGCTTCAATGATTTATCTCCATCATCTAAATAAACATAAACATGAGTTGACCATACAACTAATTAAACATTCTCACTCTAACTTGGTGATACGTATACAATGAGATGAAAGATGTGGGTGCTTGTCATTGACAAGGCCAGAACTAGTTTCCCATTCCTGATTGGCCTCCAATTGAGTGGGCTGCCAAGCCATTTCTGAGGGCAGTTCAGAGTCATCATGCTGTTGTCATATGTAGGAGAGACTAGGTAAGGATGGCAGATTTTCTTTGCTAGGCAAAATTTTGTTTTAGTTTATTCATGAGATGTGGCATCACTGGCAAGGTCAACATTTGTTCCTAATCTTTAATTGCCCTTGAACTCAGTAGTTTCCTAGGCCATTGCAGAGGGCAGTTCAGAGTCAAACATGTGGCTAGTTAAGGATCAAATTGATAGCAAAATCATGGAATTTGATCTCCACTCTGGTGGGGCTAGATTTGAGATCTGCCTCCTTGCCCTACCTGTGGTGTAGGTTGTGATGCTATGACTTCAGAGAAGTAAGGATGAGGAGCTTCAAAAATTTCTTTTGATTCTTTGGTGACAAAGTGGAAAAAGTACTTTGTTTTCCTCCATTGCCATTTGTGATGGCAAAGCCTTTCATAATTTCTTCCAAGTCTTTTTTTTTTCTACATGGGATTACAGAAAATGACTCCAAATCTGCTTCAATAGGGAGTAAGTTAGGTATAGACAATCGCATTGCCATCAGTAATTGTGATAAAACTTCTTTGTAAAAACATGCCTGCTTCTTAAATCTGAGCAGTTTGTGCATCTTTCAACATAGCATGACTTTGGCACTGATAGTGCTGCTTGAAACCTTGAAATACTGCTTGGTTTAAAATTTAAATAATATCTTTCAGTTAACTGTTAATCAACATTAATGGTGCACTCTCCATGGCAAAGCCTTACAAATCAGAATCCACTTACTAATGAATCAGCTCACTACTCTCACTTAGTATAAGTGTTTGTTTTCCCTTGAACTGATAGTCTTGTGAATTCACCTGATGAGTGCAGGACGAAAAGATTCAACAAAATGTGATTTTTGGCAGCAATACAAGTTAATAATTATCAATTTTTATTAAGAACATAATAAAGACAGCAGGGCAGATAATGCTCTGCACCTGTATGATGTGGGTGCTGTGGGACATGCTATGATGCAGGGCAAGCACCTTTGCAGGATTTGTGGATTGAGGAATTTCAGCTCGGAGCTTGTGAGTTAGAGGCTGAGCTGCTAACATTTGTGCATTTTGGAAGGGTTAAGTTACTTGGACACTTTATACTGGAAGGCAGATATACCCCTCAGGATAGGTCTTCTGAGGTGGGGAGTGGTCAATGAAAGGAGAATATGATTGTGAATGAGCCAAGTCTGGGGACCTAGGAGTTGAAGGAGGGTCAGCCTTTGCAATTGTCTATAATGTTTGATGTACTTCCTGTTTGTTTGGGCAAGAGTGAGACTTCCAGGTAAATGAGTAAACTAGCCATGGCACTGGGGTGCAGGAAGCTGTTTAAGTTGGGGGGGCAAAAAGGAATGTAGTGGTAGTGGGTGCAATATAATGAGGGGAATTAGCATTTTTCTCTGCAGTGAAGAGAGCCCACAAGGCTTTGTTGCCTGCCCTATGCCAGGATTTAGGACAACTACTCAGGGCTGGAGAGGAAACTACAGTGGGATGGAGAGGATCTGATCATTTGAGCCATGAAAGGCAAGAGGTCACTTGTAGGAGTGATGTCAAAAGCCCTAACAAAAACCACATGGGGATGTCTTATAAAAGAAGAAATAAAAAGATCTTATCAGAAAGGTACATCGATAATTAGAGGGGAATTTAATCATTTATATAGACTGAGAAAGCCAAAAGGGCAAAAGTAGCCTTGGTGAAGAGTTTATAGAATGCTTTCACAATAGTTTCTTAGAATAGTACACTTTGGAATTGTCAGAAAGTTTTACGGTATTCTGCAATAAGATAAGATTTGTTAATAACCTCATAGATGAGGAGCTGCTAGGTGTTTGCAATATGATACTGGGGAGGCAATAGCCTAGTGGTATTATTCCTGGACTGTTAATCGAGAGACCCAGGTAATTTTCTCGGGACCGGGGTTCAATCGCACAATGGCAGATGTGAAATTTGAATTCAATAAATATGGAATTAAGAGTCTAATGATGACCATGAATCCATTGTTGGAAGATCCCATCTGGTTCACTGAAGTCATTGAGGGAAGGAAACTGCTATCCTTACCTGATCTGGCCTACATGTGATTCCTGACCCACAGCAATGTGGTTGACGCTGAACTGTTCTCTGGGCAATAAATGCTGGCCTAGCCAGCGACTTTTTCATCCCATGAATGAATAAAACAAATATGATTGAATTTTACATTCAGTATGTAGGAGAGAGGAGTGATTCATCTAAGACTATCACACCTAGTTAAAATGAGCTTGCAAATTACGATAAGGGACAGATCAAGGCAAGGTTTAGGAGGGATATGCGCCCAATGCAGGCAAATGGGTCTAGTTCATTTGAGTATACCTGGTTGGCATGAATTAGTTGGACTGAAGGGTCTGTTTCTATGTTGTAAGACTCTATAACAGAGATATATGGGTAGACATTTAAAGGGATATTTCAGAATACACAAGATAGAAATATCCCAGGGAAAAAGGACCACCTCCTTCATTAAATAAAAAAGTTAAGGATAATATCAAACTTAAAGAAAAATATGTAATTGTGTAAGGATAGGTGGCAGATCAGATATTGGACACAACATAAATAACAGCATAGTATGACTGAAAGAATGATAAAGAGGGAATAATTGGAGTACAAGAGAAACTCCCTCATAATATAAAAACAGATAATAAGAGTTTCTTTAAATATTTTATTCAGAAAAAAGCTAACAAAGTGAATATTAGTCCGATAGAAAGTTAGTCTTGGGATAGAAAGTAAGGAGATGGGAGATGAATTGAATAGTTTTATTACGTTGGTCTTCCTTGTAGACAGAATAAGTAACATCACAGAAATAGCTGTACGTGAAGGAAAGGAAAGCAGGGAGGAATTCAAGAAAATTACAGAGACCCAGGGAAGTGATTTTTAAAAGCAAACTGCTGAAGCCATGGACTGACAAGTCCTCAGGTTCTCTTGAATTTCATTCTAAGGTATAAAAAGAAGGGCTAGCGCAATGGTTGATGTATTGATTTTAATTTTCCAAAATTCTCTAGATTCAGAGAAGATTCTATTAGAATGGAAATTAGCAAATGTTTGGAAATGCAGGGGAAAAGACAACAGGAAACTACAGGGCAGTTAACTTAACGTCTGTCATTGAGATGACTTTAAGAAGCTACTCTGAAAGGTCTTATAAGAGTTCCAGTTATTCGGACAAGCAACATAGCTTTGTCAAATTTATCCAATTTATTGGACTTCTTTTAGGAAATAAGATGTGTTATGGACAAAGGAGAATGTGTGGGTGTTACTGTTCTTCAATTTCAAGAAGGCTTTAATATGGATAACATCACATTTATTGTAAAAAATAACGGGTAATGGTGTCGAGGTAACATTTTGGCATGCATAGGTGATAGGTTAGCTAACATGCAAATGTGAATAGGCATATATGGTCTATCACAGGGATCAATGCTGGGGCCTCAATTTTTCTCAATTTCTTTACAATGACTTTAAATGAAGCAATCAAAGATATGGTTGCTAAATTTGCTGCTGGCCCAAGGATACGTAAGAAAATGTGTGTGAACAGAACACAAGGAAGCCACAAAGGGATATCAATAAGTTTACTGAGTGGCCAAGATTGACAAATGGAGTATAATGTGATTTACAGCATTCGCAGTTCTTTTGGTTTTTATTATAATGTGAGAAGACCTGAAATTGTCAATTTTGGCCGGAAGAAGAAACATATTATCTAAATGACGAGAGACTGCAGAGCTCTGAGAAACAAAGGGACGTGAGTGTCCTGGTGCATGAATCACTAAATGTTAGTTTGCAGGTACAGCAACGGAACAACAAAGCTAATTGAATATTTCTGTTGTGAGGTGAATTGAATAGAAAAGTAAGCAGGTTATGTTTCAATTCATAGAATGCCTACACTGTGGAAGCAGGCCATATGGCCCCTTGAGTCCACACTGACCCTCTGAACAGCATCCCCCCCAGACACACCCCAACCCTATCCCTGTAACCCTGCATTTCCAATGACTAATCCACCTAACCTGCACATCTTTAGACTGTGGGTGGAAACCAGAGCGGAAAGCCTTGCAGACACAGGGAGAATGTACAAACTTTGCACGGACAGTTGCCTGAGGCTGGAATCGAGTCCAGGTCCCTGGCACTACGAGGCATCACTGCTATCCACTGATCCACCCTGCTACCCTAGTTATACAGGGCATTGGTTAGACCACATCTGGAGTCCTGTGCACAGGAATGATGTCCTTATTTACAGAAGGAAAGAAATGTTTTGAAAGCAGTCTGGGGAGGTTTACACGCTAACTTCTGGAATGGGTGAGTTATCTTATGTGGTTGGACAGCATAGGTTTGTATCTGAAGGAATTTGGAAGAATAAGAGGTGACTTGATTGAAACATTAAAGATCCTAAGATCCATTAAGACAAGGTGGATGAGGATTTTTTTTTCTCTCATGTGGTAGAATCTAGAAGCACAGGTCATGGTTTAAAAATAAGGTTGCTCATTTAAATTAGAGAGTAGGAAGTTTTTCTTTCTCACAGAGGTTTATGAGTCTTTACAAAAGATTTTGGAAGCAGAGTCTTTGATTATTTTCAAGCCAGATGTGGTTAGATGCTTGATAAGTGAGGGGGTGAAAGGTCATACCAGGGAGGTGAGTATGTGGAGTAGTCAGATCTGTCATGATATTATTGAATGGTGGAGTACTGGGGATGGGGGTGCATTTGCCTGCTCTTTGCTCCTAATTCATATGATCGTATGTAAATGAAGAATAAGTTATAAGTTTTCCAATAAACTTAGTAGTATTGTTCAAATCTAGTATTGTTTTCATTACATTGGATAATTAGCAAATTAACAACCTAACCAGTGTTCTGACAACGATTAACAAAATTGCTGGGCTTGCTGTGTTTCTCCAAAATTCTCTCTGTTTGTTTCAGATTTCCAATGTCTATAGTACATTGTCTGAAAACAATTTCTTGTAATATTTAGAATTATCAGATGAATTTCTGTTTTTTGTGCTTTTATTTTTCATTTAATTTGAATAAGCATAATAATTATTCTAAACACTGGTCCATGCCTACTGTCCAGCATTCTAAATTGTGTTTGAAAGCATTTGTTTGTTCATAAGCAAGTACTTCAAGATGGCTAATTGTTGAACCTAATTTGATCAAAGCTGTTACACAGAAAGTGCAACTTTCAGAGTGCATTTAAGCAAATTAAAAGAATGGTTATGCAAAATTCCCAAATTATAGCAGGCCATGCTAGATCTAGTGTCATGTTGAATTATTGGACAACCTTTTCACAGCTCTTGAAATAACATTCTGCCACATAAATTAAATTTGTTTGACTTGTTTTGCCAGTTGAATTTTCCATCTGGTCTGTTATGTAGATCCTTACTTGAAAATTTAAGAGACATGGTTAATAAGTTAACAGATGACACCAAAATTGATGGTTTGGTCAACAGTGGAGAAGATTATCTAAGATTTCAAAGAGATCTTGATCAATTGGGCCAATGGGCTGTGGAGTGGCAGATGGAGTTTAATTTGGATAAATGTGAAGTATTACCTTTTGGTAAAACAAACCAGGGCAGGACTTATAGAATTAATGCTAAGGCTCTGGATAGTGTTATCGAACAGAGACTAGAGGCTCAGGTACATATTTCTTTGGAAGTTGCAGCACAGTTAGACAGGTTGGTTAAGAAGGTGTTTAGAATGCTTGCCTTCATAGCTCAGATCTTTGAGCGTAGGAGTTGGAATGTAATGTTGAGCTGGTACAGGACATTGGTGAGGCCACTTTTGGAGTACTGTGTACAGTTCTGGTCTCCCTGCTATAGGAAGGATATTATTAAGCTGGAGAGGGTTCAGAAAAGATTTACCAGGATGTTGCAGGGACTGGACAGTTTGATAGGATAGTTTGGGTAGACTGGGACTTTTCACTAGAGCATGGAAGGCTGCGGGCTGATATTATAGAAGTTTACAAAATCAAGAGGGGCACAGATAGGTGAATAGCAAAGGTCTTTTCCCTAGGGTGGGAGAGTTTAAAACTAGGGGACATATTTTTAAGGTGAGAGGAGAAACGTATAAAAGGGACCTGAGGGTCAACTTTTTTACACATAGAGTGGTTTGTATGTGGAATGAACTGCCAGAGGAAGTGGTAGATGCAGGTACAGTTACAACATCTAAAAGATATTTGGACAAATACATGAATAGGAAAGATTTAGAGGGTTATGGGCCAAACACTGGCAAGTGGGACTGATTTAGTTTGGGAAACTTGGTCGGCATGGATGAATTGGACCAAAGGATCTGTTTCCATGCTATATGACACTGTGATTTTATGACTCTTTAAGAGTTGAAAGAATCATATGATATTGGCTGTGAAGAACTTCTTGCTGTCAAGAGCAAAAGGTTCCATTTTCCAAGCAAGTGTTTAACAGTGAGATGAAATTCTTGCTAATGAGTGTTGAGGGGCTTATTTGCTGCTTTAGTATGCATTAACATCCTCATAATTACATCAATATCACTTTAATGATAGGCAATTTCCCATTCTCCGACCCACCACATAGAAGCTAGACAGTGACAATTTCTGCGATAGATGTCAGAGTGGTTACCTGGCAACACCAGCTCACAGCTTGCTCCTGTGGACCTTCATCAGTCGCCAAAATCTCAGGACAGCAATCATGTGCACCCCTTACTATTCAGTAGAACCTCTAGGTCCCTGTTAGTAAAGCAGATTGCCAATTACTCTCTGTCTGACATGTTTGAGTGTTCAGGGCAGCTGCAGGCTGCCAGTGCTTGACTGGGTGCATGGCTGACCTTTAAAGATAGCAGTGTTGCCAGGAATCCTGTGAGATTTACAGTAGGGGCCAATATGTCTTCCTGTGGCAAGTGGGAGAGTGTGATGAGCTAGGTGCCATGGAGATGTGATGCATAGGTAATGGGGTGAGTTTGGGAAGAAAGAAGCAAGAAAACTTACCAGGGCTTGCGGAGAGAAACCTTCATTGAAACTCACCAAAATTAACACTTAGCTGATTTTTGGTAAAATTCAGCCTATTTTGTCTGTTCAATATTCTTTTTGTGACAAGATCAGCAGTTTACTACATCACATATCACTTTATGTCCTGCTATTATGTGGTACAATGCCAAGAATAATATGTAATACATAATATATGTGACCTTTCTGATGTATGCTATGTAACTTTAAGTATTAGGTTGTCACTATACTTTGAGGAAAAGGTCTGTTATATTTTCATCCGAAATTTAAAACTCATGCTGACATTTATTTTAATCCAGGTGTTTGCTGTCTTAATTATCTCATGATCAATGCAACGCAACAGTTAAGGATTATTTGAGATAGCATTATTATTTATTAAATAATGTGTGAATAATTACATAAAACTTTAAAATATTTTAAATTTGTTTCACCTGCCATTTGTTTTACAATTTTGATGCATTCCAAATCCTCAAATCTTGACCGTGTGCCATTCTCCCCTCATCCTGTATCACATCAGGAAGTACAAGCATGAAGAAATTTTGGCTGGGATTATAATTTGATGTTTAATTTTAGGTCTGGAATTTCCATGAGCTATGACCAACTTAATTAAGACATGGAGTGACAGGCAACAGTCAATTTGGCTGTTGTACAGCAACGATCAAAATGTTTTATTTGACACTTGATTCACTTCAACGACTTCAGGGCTTGATACCAAGATACTGTTTGGTACTAAGCATCTACTTCATTCCAATATCACATGTAAACTCTGTTGCAAACTGCAGCATTAATCCAGAGACAGGAATGACGCACAGAGTGGAGTAAGGGGCACTAGTTTGTTTTGAATGCAAATCACAAGACAGGGAAAATTGGCAGATTTTAACTGGATTCATGACTCCTTCAAGAATGAATAGGTATTATCTCCTTGGTGGGGCTCAATTAGTTGAGTTGGCTAGAGGGCTGGCTTGCGATGCAGAGTAATACTAACAGCATGAGTTCAGTTCCCATACCGTTTGAGATTACCAAGAAGGACCCTCCTCTCAACCTCTCCCCTTGACTGAGGTGTGGTGACCCTCAGATTAAATACCACCAGTTATCCCACTCTAATGAGAGGGCAACCCTATGATCCAGTGGTTCTATAACAACTATACCTTTACTTTATTATGTACATCCAAATATCACCATTTCCTTGTAACTCTTTAAAGGCCCAGTGCAACACTGAAATTTAGAAAGAGATTTGGATTTTGATAGAATTTGTAGAAGAAGACAAAGGAATGTGAAACAGTCTAAGTAGCGGGAAGGCTGTCTCTAGTTTCACAAACATTTCATTGAATGTTCCGCTAGGTTCAGTAAAGGTCAGGTTGGATGTGCATGAGGAGTGTATACTATTTCCACAACGTTGGTGAGACCCGTAGCCTTTGCAGCATCCAGAGCCTCCAGACTCCAGACATTTCTTGGTATCACGTGGAATGAGTCAAATTGGATAAAGAGTGGCATCTGTAATGCTTGAGACCTCTGGAGGAAGTTGGAATAGATCATCCCTTTTGCATTTCTGGTTGAAGATGGTTCCAAATGCTTTGGCCGTTTCTTTTGCACTGATGTGCTGGGCTCCACTATCATTGACGATGTGTATATTTGTGTTGTTGCTTTCTCCAGTGAAATGTTTAATTGTCCACCATCATTCACGACTACAGGACTGGACTGCAGAATGTCGATATGATCTGTTAATTGTGGAATCATTTAATCATTTCTATCATAGAGTCATACAGAGTGGAAACAGACCTTTTGGTCCAACAAATCCATGCTGACCATAATCCCAAACTAAACTAGTATCACCTGCCTCCACTTTGCCCATGTCCCTCCAAACATTTCTAATTCATCTACTTATCTAAATGTCTTTGAAACATTCTCTGGAAGTTCATTCCATACATGAACCACTCTCTGTGTAAAAACATTTCCCCTCATGTCTTTTTTAAAGCTTTCTCCTGTCACCTTAAAAATATACCACCAATCTTCAAATGCCCCACCCTAGGGAAAAGACACCTGCTGTCATGATTTTATAAATGTCTATAAGGTCATTCCTCAACCTCCCACACTCCAATGAAAGAAGTCCCAGCCTACCCAGCCTCTCTTTTTAACTCACACCCTTCATTCCCAGCAACATCCTGGTAAATCTCTTCTGAACCCTCTCCAGCTTAATAGTGGGGCTGTAACAGAGTGACCAGAAGTGGACACAGTACTCCAGAAGAGGTCTCACCAACATTCTGTACAACCTCATGTCCGAAATGTGAGTCTGTTCACTTTGGCAGGAGGAATAAAAAAGGAGCACATTAGTTAAATGTTCCATTCCCCTTGCAATAAATGATTACATTCCAATTCCCTTCTTAATCAATTGCTGTACCTTCAAATGCTTATGATTAATATAACAGTAGATCCGGAATCCTCAGTATGACAGAGTTCCACGGTTTCTCTCCATTGAGATAATGTGCTCCTTTTCTATTCTTCCTGCTAAAGTAGACAGATTCACATTTCCCCACATTATATTCCATCTGCCAATTTTTTACTTATTCCTTTAGACTAACAATATCCCCTTGTAGACTACTTATATCCTTTGATAACTTATTCTTCTACCTACCTTTGTGCCATCTGCAAATTTCATGACCATAAATTTAGTCCCTTTATCCACTTATACAGGTTGTAAATAGTTAGGATCCAAAACTAATCCCTATGGCACTTTAGTAGTTACACATTGCCAACCCAAAAATTACCTATTCCATGGTATGTCACCAGCTACTCCACCAGCTCTTCCTTTGTAAATTAACCTTTGAAGTGGCACCTTATCAAATGTCTTTTAGAAGTCCAAGTATACCACATTTATAAGTTTAACTTTAACCTTGTTGCTTGTTGTTTTCTTAAAATATTTGAATAAATTAGTTAAACACGATTTGTCTTTCTCAAAACCATGTTGCCACTGCCTGATTACAATAAGATTTTCTAAGTGCCCTGCTACCAAGTCCTTCATAATAAATTCTAGTATTCTCCCTGTCATGGATAGTAGGCTAACAGGCCTGTAGTTTCATGCTTTTTGTATCTTTCCTATCTTGAAAGGTGGACTTACATTTGCTATTTTCCAATCTGATTGGACCTTTTCCAGAATCTCAAGAATTTTCAAAACTTAAAACCAATGTATCTTTTACTCCAGCAGCCAATTTTTCTAAGACCTAAGGTTAAGGCCAATCAGGATCTGGGAAGTTCCCAGCTTTAAAGGCCTCAAATAGCATTCTCACATTTCTCATATGTATACCAGTCCCATTGTGCCATATTCTCACTCTCATCCTCTGGTCTCATCAATTGAATTGACACATTTCTTAGAACTCTTCTGTTTCGATATCCTTGTGAGAAAAGAGAGCACAGAATACTGAAGGGAGGGCAAAGATTGGTGGCAGATGCTGAATAATTTGTGAAATTTTCTAGTGCCCTGATCACAGGCGATCTTAAGGTCATGGTTGACTTTTGACTGCAACTTCACTTGGTTGTTCAATTTCCATATCTCTGTGCTATGTAGTGCAGCACACCGTATATAGCGATTACCCTTGACCCACTGACTGAGTAGTTCTGCAGAGATCTTGCAGAAATGTTCAGGAGAAGACAGACCAAATGGTTTGTTTGTTTGCTGTAATAATTCTAAGATTCGATGTTGCACTGTCCAGTATAAAGGGATCCTGGCAATTCCCTGGGAATCTCATGCAGACCTGCATAAACCACTTCTTTGTTGTTTCACACAAGCTAGATATTGATGGGATGAACATTTCTCGCAGTTCACAGATGCTTCATGCTGATCAAAGCATGTTTGGATTGACTCAAGTGTGCAGCCAATGGCACTTCACATCTATGGGAAGCATCCAGAAATGTGAATCCTAATGTTTACTCATTCTGGCTGCAGCTATCTTAGTGAATACCTGCTTTCTTTGAGAAGTAATAGGTACTCAACATAGACCATTCATAACATTGTGGCATTGAGTCTTAATTTAAATTTTATAATGAATAATTAAAGTATTTGGCATACTAGAGTTTAGAAATGTTTTACCCAGGGTTTGACAGGGGCTGGCACTCTGCCTGAAAATGTGGCAGAGACTGAACCCAACCAGATTATTTTTTTAAATTTGGATAATGCATGTGGTGTAAACTGCATACCAAAAGATGCAAAGTGTAATTAGGGTGAATAACTCTTATTTTTGACTGTTGCAGACACAAGGTGGCAACTCATCCTCATTCTCTGCATACAATTTCAGTATTTCGACTCCATGTAACAAGAAAGTTATTGCTTCAATCTGTAAACATATTAAGTGTCTAGAGATATTTCTGGTATGGTGATAGCTTCTCTGCTGAAGATGCCTTATATCTGACTTGACATGCAAATGGAACAGTTACAAGAATGGTGAAAAATACATCCAAAGTATATTGTTGTTTTAGTCATTTTAGTAACACGTACAGTATTCAATTTATGTGTTGGTGCTGTCTCCTGAGCCAGGCCAGCTACAAAAAGAGCCTCATAAACAAGACGGTGTAAACAAGATAGTTTAAACAAGATAGTGTTCATGCCAAAATGTAATTTTGCAAAGTGGTTTAATTCATATCACAGAGACGATAATGAAACTGCTGAAAGAGTAATTGCAATAGCAGATAACAAGCACACATGGTGGCAGACATGGAAATATTCAACTTTAATGCAGTGCCTCATTGTCCTTTGATGTCTTACGTTTGTATCTGTACCATAAGTGAGCAGGCATGTTGTTGACCTCGGCAAGTAGATTAGAATAGACCTTCAAACAATATTCTCCATTATTGCATTTGCATACTACCGGCTGCAGAGCAATTAGAAAGGTAGTGTTCAGGACACTCAAGTTACAGGTACAGCATTTGTAAAGCTGTGCAAAAACATTTAAAGGTGCTGTGCATTAAAGTGACCAAACCATGCATAATGGAAAACATATTGGAGGGTACTAAAACGAATGCTGGTCTGTTAGAAGTAGAGGCAGGAGAAATTATAATGGGGACTGAAGAAATTACAGGGACATGGAACAGATATTTTGTGTCTGTCTTCATGATATAAATTACGAGTTCCATCTCAGAAATAGGTGACAACCAAAAGACTAAAAGGAAATTAATACCAACAGAGGAAATGTATTGGTAATGTAAGGAACTAAAATCTGACAAAGCCCTTGGACTTGATGGCCTACACATCACGTTCTAAAAAATAGAATGCAGATACATTGCATGCAATAGCTGTGATTTTCAAAAATTCCTTAAATTCAAGAATGGTTTCATTAATTTGAAAGGGGCCAACGTTTTTCAAGAAAGTAGGGAGAGTGAAAACAGGGAATAATAGGTTGGTTAGCCAATCACCAATTGTTGGTAAAATGCTGGAATCTAGAATTAAAGTAGTTTAAACAATGTGTTTTAAAAATCATAGAATGACTAGAACAAATCAACATTGTTTTAATAAAGGAAAATCCTGTTGACAAAATTGTTGGGGTTCTAGGAATTAGTAGGCAGCAAAAGTTGGATTCAGGACTCAGAAGATGTCATGCAAAGCTGAGAAGGCTTTATCATGACAAAGTGAAAAGTGGAGTTGTGCCTTTCAATAAGTACTGGATTACAATTTTCAGAGTCGGGACAAATGTGGACTAAGACTGGAGGGTGAGTGAGAGGAGTCAGTCCATAACAAAACAGCCCTTGAGATAGAGTTTCAATATCAGATTGGCCAAAATGAAAAATTGTAAACCCATTGTATTCTTAATATTTGGGAGGAGTCACTGGGAAATTTGTCATATATATCTTGGTTGCATTTTACTTGTAATTGTGCGCTGTGGGATGTTTGCTCACAGAATGTTACCCAAGTTTACCACATGTTAATTTTTGATGTTAAAAATAAGTTGTACATGTAGTGTAGATTGTATTTCTGTGTTAATTTGTACTGTGAAGTATTTTTTTCTGTTCAAAACTGTGGAATCTTATGCTTTTTTACTTTAAGTAAGTCCCCTGTCTTTTGTCTTCTTTAAAAAGATTCACTTGTACTGGTGGAGGCACCTATTTACTTTATTATGATTATCTGATAATGACCTTGAATATTATGACAAGTTCCCGTGCTAACTTACTGTTCATCCATGTCTGTACTATTCCACAGTTGTGGTTGATTAGGTCCAAGGTGAAAAAGAGATATGTGAAGATCTCAATGGAAAATGGACTGAATGTGTGTAGTGTGTTATGCCACAGAGGTGGAAGTAGGCAGTATTTTTGATGGACAAGACGTATTGTGTTCAATGGCTAAGGCAGGTGAAATGTTGCAATTTCATATTACGTGCTGTATGGCAATTCTGCTAACTACACAAGATATATATGTGCTCAATTTGCATCAAATGCTGGCAAAGAAGGATCATTAGCCCTGTTTGAAGAAAATTATCATTGACCCTGAGAATCTAAACTTGCAGTTTGACTTTTCCTTTAGTTAGGTTTACATAGAAGACTTCTTTAGAATGAATGCATAATGACTGTTGTACAGAAATGATTATTACTTGCTGCAAATTTCTAACATTTTTCTCTGGTAATAAACTTAAAATATGTTTTCTAATTAATGCAAACAATGTTATGTCTTATTTAAGATTCAAATTTACAGAGAGGAACTAGGGCTGGATGATAACGTAGCACCATAATAATAATCAGAGCAATTATAAAAATAATTGCAACACGAATTGTAGAAGCAATGAAATGAAATAGCAAGTACGTGTGTTAGGTAAAGGGAGTATGTTATTGAGTCCGCTAACTTTGTCTGTGCATGGGATAGTCAGCTGTGGTTGACCATATCTATATTTTACCCATTACCTCCTACTGTAAGTTATACCTCATACAAATCAACAAAATTTAAGCTCATACAGTGCAATTATTCAGCTAAACCTGCCTTCACCTATTATATATATTCAGCTAACACAAAAGAATTTTCAATTATAACCATGTAGATTAATTGATAGTCATACCCATATTTACAAGAATATAATTAACAATCTAAGTTTTTGAGTCACAGTACTAGTGTCCCTGGCTCTGGGCTATGATACCCAGGTTCAAATCTCACTTGCTCTAGAGGTGCCTAATAATATCTCTGATCAGATTGATTAGAATATATTGATAGTTCACAATTTTGTTGCTTGTTGAATCCTGCACAAAGCATAAAATTTATATGTCCATTATGTGAGTTAATACTATTACTGAAGGTTATGTTTCTGTATTAATGTTTAGTTATACATTAGCTGTACCATCTAAACACTAAGCATATACAAAATACAAAGCGATTTGTTCCTGAGTATGCTGAAATGGGAATGAAAGCTATGTTTAAGCATAATTTAAGTATACAAAATGTATGTTAATTTTTTAAGTTAGCTGGGTATCAAGTAAAACTCTACCAATGCTGTGCTACAATAATATTGACTATTAAAAGAGGCACTAATAATTTATGAATATTTGTTGTTCAAAGGAAGCTTAAAGCTGAAAATGTAACTGCTATCCAATATCCCTCTGTAGAACTGTCACTACATTCTTGGGCATAAAACACATAGTACATGGTGAAACAGGGTGTAAGTTTCTTTTAATTTGAAGAAATTAAAAGAGATATTTAATGGCTATGTCAAAAATGCCTTCAACAGAGGTTTGAATACATTTTAAAGGACCTATAGTTTATGAACACGATTGAAAACTTTGTTTCATGAATAATTTGCTCTCTAAAATCTTGCAACCATCCCTTGAAATATTATGTTACATTGCCCTCTGAAATGTGAATGGCACAAATATTTGGGCTGCTATTAACATTTGGAGCCAGTGTTTACATTTCAAACTGAAATGTAAGACCCATTTAAGCTAGAGATATCAAGTAACTAAGTAACATAATATTTAAATTTGAATAACTTGTGTAGTAATTATGATTCTCCTCAAGACTTAGTAGAATAAAATGACAGATTGTTAATCTAAGCAAACATGACTACATTGCTTTGCTATAATTTTGGGGTCTAGGTGTTGCAATTCGTAATTGGACTGAGAATAATCCCTTTAAAATACGTAGCATGCAATCATACTGCTGTGTCTCATTCAAATGATGGTAGCTTTCAGTCAACTGCAGCCCATGCTATTGGTGGCTAAACATTCAAAAGGGGGTTCAACAACAATGATGGTTAACATGTGTCCCAACTAGCCTGCACCTCTTAAAGACACCCTGTCCATATTAAAGACCTGATGAAGAAAACTCAGCGTAATGGGCATGTTGTGACAGAGGCTATTGTATCCACTACTATCAAGGACATGCAGGATGTCCATATGTTTCTTCTTTATGTACCTTTCCCCACTTCTTCCTTACCGTACTAATTACTGTGAAGTGCTCGTTGCAAATGCTATGACCATGGACTGTAGAAATGTGATGTCCACACTCTTGAGAGTGAGCATAAACAGAATATATTAAATGTACCTATTTGCAAGACATGATGTTATGGGGTAATGTGCTGGTAATCAAATTCTGGTAATCAGATCAATAGATGAATCTTAGAGAGGAATGAGGCTCTGCCAACTTTCTTAATACTGTCTTCTAACCATGGACCTGGGTAAGAATCTATCTTCATGACCACATTCACTTTTTTATAGTCTATACAAAGTCTATTTGATCCATCTGATTTAGGAACTAATGAAATTGGTGAACTGCAGCTCCTTTGACTTGGTTCAATTAAGTGGTTTTACAGCATGTACTGAATCTCTGTTTCCATCTGAACTTGTTTTTCTGGGCTTAACTGATAAAGATCCTGTATAATCAGTCCTAATCTCCTACGTTTACCTTTCCTTCAATCTCACTCTTATTTATCTGTCATCTTTCACTACTCTTACCCAAATATATTTGATCCTCCTTATCCTGCTCCTTACAATGATACATTTCCAGCATGTTTACACGACATAACCAATTCTTCTTCCTTTGACCAGGAGTATTTATCAGATAAGTCCCTTGACTAATCCTCTGAATTACCTCTTATGACCATTGAATATTGCTTTTAGAGATTCACCTTGCAGAGGTAACAATACTAATTTTTCAGTCCTGCTTGAAAAATTCCAGGAACTGAATGTTTATCTGCCCATTCTTTTATTCTTACATGTGAAATATTCAAATACTCTTGTGCTATTTTACATGCTGTTGTGAGTCTTTCTGGAGACATGAACATGTAATCCAACATTGAAGATTTGTCTTCCTGGTTCAAGAACTTCTCCTTAATCAACTTTAACAGACCTCTAATCTCATGGCCACAAATCAATTCAAATGGACTATTTGCGATATCTCTGATGGAAAACAACAGTGTATAATCTTTCGTTCCAATCCTCTGGTTACATGTGAAAGTCTGCTTTAATCATGGGTTTGAGAATCCGATGGTACCTCTCTAAAGTTCTTGAGGAGATCTGGGTTGTGGATGCTGTGGTTGGTTCGCTCGCCGAGCTGGTTTGTTAGTTCGCAGACGTTTCATTACCCTGCTCGGTAACATCATCAGTGCATCCATCAATGAAGCGCTGTTGTGTTTTCCCGCCTGGTATTTAAACTCTGGGGTCTGTTGGATTTGATTACGTCTTTTCCGAGTTTTCCTTCGCCGTGGTCTATGTGTAGGGTCTCATTCTATATGTTTGTTG
This sequence comes from Rhincodon typus, assembly GCF_021869965.1. Classification (NCBI taxonomy): domain Eukaryota; kingdom Metazoa; phylum Chordata; class Chondrichthyes; order Orectolobiformes; family Rhincodontidae; genus Rhincodon; species Rhincodon typus. The sequence continues at coordinate 37,722,131 of NC_063354.1, forward strand.
ATGGCCTTCTCGGTGGAGAACCAGGCCTCTAGAAATTCCTGTGCTTGTCTCTGTTTGGCCTGTCCTGGGATCCTGGTGTTGTCCCATTCGAACTGGTGGTTTTCCTTATCCATGTGAATGGAGATGAATGAGTGTTGGTTGTGTCTTTTTGTTGCTAGTGGGTGTTCATGTACCCTGTGGCCAATTTTCTTCCTGTCTGTCCAATGTAATTTCTGTCGCAGTCCTTGCATGGGATTTTGTATATTACAGTGGTTCTGTCCATAGTGGGCAAGAGATCCTTGGTTCGAGTTAGCAGTTGGCGAAGGGTTGATGTGAGTTTGTGTACTACTCTGATGCCCAATGGTTGTTGGAGTCTTGTGGTCAGTTTGGATATGTTCTTGTTGTATGGTAGCGTGATGAGTGTGGTAGGGCACGCAGTATCTTCCTGTTGTTGTTCGTGTGATAGGCATCGTCGGATCCAGTTGTTTGGGTATCCGTTGTCCTTACAGTTTTTGTGATGCAGAGACTTGAAAGCATGGCCCTCCTGCAAATCCAGAACTAATGAACCAGCTCAGCGAGCGAACCAACCACAGCACCTCTGTAAAGGTCCCTGTCTTTGAGGATGATCTATTGACTTCAATTGACTTCAAATTACTAATGATTTCCCAGAAAATCTTAGAAATAAAGTTAGAAGACTGGTCATATTGTATTTCAAATGGTAGTCCATAATAAGCAGAAAAACTACGTTTGCTTTTCCACCACTAGCTGAGTTGTAATGTCCTTAAAGGAATATCTTCTGGGAATTGGATTGTCATTTCTATAATTGTAAGGAAATACTGATGACCTACTTTGATTTTTTGTTAATGGTCCTACTTAATCCAATAACACACGAGTAATTGGTGCTTCAAAAACTGATGCAGGTTTCAAAAATTCTGGTTTGATTACATGTTGAGGCACTCCTAATATCTGACCTGCCTGACCTACTTTTTAGAACTGCATTACATCTTTATGAACCTTTGACCATGTGGAATGCCTGTTTATCAGTTGTGTAAACTGTGTTGACAAAGAGAGTCAGATAACTTGCTTTCAAAATGAGCATTGCAAATCCTCCAGCAGTCCTTGGTTTTTAAAATTGTTTATTTTTCATATTTCATAGGCCACAATTAAAAATACAGAAATGAGTTTTTTTTAAAAACTGTTTTATAATGGTAAGACATGCTGCGCAAGCATCACAGACTCAGGCTCCAATTTCATCTATGCAGATGCTGGTAGTGCTTCCCTCCAGTTACAGACAAGATAACAACGTTCCTTCTTGTGCCATACACCTGACGGCTATAGTGATGAATGGCAAGCTGTGAAACATTCACATTGTAACCTGCAGTGAGACTGCTTTGGTTCTATAACCACCTTTTTGCTGGATTGTAGTAACTCCTGCTTCAGGTGGAATTAGACTAAGTACTGTACAAAGATCCTTAGTGTGCAGGGTCTACTCCTCCATTGACATGGATCTTCCCTTCTCTGCTGCCTCAGCACTGAGCTCAAACTCTGTCCTGCTAAATGCCCAAATGAAATACAACTATGTCCCCCATAATATATCAACTTTCTGATGAAGGGTCACCGGACCCGAAACGTTAATTCTGTTTTTTCCTTCACAGATGCTGCCAGACCTGCTGAGCTTTTCCAGCAACTTTGTTTTTTTCCTGATTTACAGCATCTGCAGTTCTTTCGGTTTTTATTTATCAACTTTTCTCTGAACTCCCTGTTGGGGTAAAAAACACTCATTTGAAAAATTAGCAAATCAAAGAAATCCTCCAAAAAACACAGACACACCATGGTACTGCTACAGTCTTGACATAAACAACAAGAAGACACAGTCATGCCATTGACAACAGTGAATGGTTGACCCTTTCATTAGTACTAGTGGGAGATTCCTGCTTGATTAGAAGAGGGTGTGCATTGGGCTTATACAATCCAAATTTACAGATTGTGTGCCAAATCAGTTTGAGATGCTGTTTGAATCCTCAAGATGTTTAATGTGAAAATGTCTGGCACTTTCACAGCATGCCTGTGCTGATGCTGTTGCCAACTAAGAGTATTTGGGGAAATGTCTAGACTGTTAGCAGCATCACAGAATCAAATTTGGCTGCCAGGGTTGCCCTCTTAATAAATTTATGTTCCCAAATGTCCTGTAATTAACCAAGCAGTAGCTCCTAGCAACAGAATCTAGACTTGTTGTATTTTCCTGATAACAGGTTGTCCAGACACATTCATGGACATCCTGATTGTGAGGAATCATCATCCAAACCAGATTTTGAATCTTGGGGGTTACTGATGAACAGGATGCTTCTTGAGTAGCAACAAAAGATTTACAATGCTTGGGCAGGCATTCTGATAGGACCGTGCACCAACACAGATAAATTGGAGATGTTTACCTTAAGCATGAGTGGCATGCTGGCCAGTGCATTAATGACTTGTAATAGAAAGAAGTCAAGAGATGTGGCTATCACAGGTGTGCATACAGATGTACAAAACTGAATTGCACACCATAAATACCAGTTTAAGTCAAATGAATGATAACCTAACCGTGACGTTTTATTATAAAAACAGAAATTCCTTGAGAAATTCAGCAGGATCTGGATGAAGAAACTGAGGACATTGTTGCTAAGTTTGCAGATAACACAAAGATGGGTGGAGGGATAGGTGGTATTGAGGAAGCAGGAAGGCTGAAGAAAGTCTTGGACATGCGAGAAGAGTGGACAAAGAAGTGACAGATGTGGGAAAGTTTGAGATTGTGCATTTTGGTAAGAAACGAGGTGTAGACTATTTTCTAAGGCTTCGGAAACCTGAAGCACAAAGGGTCTTAATAATCCTAGTTCAGATTTTTCATATTAACATGTGACTTCATTTGCAGTTAGGAAAACCAATGCAATGTTAGCATTCATTTCAAGAGTGCTAGAATACAAGAGCAGAGATATACTGTTGAGGTAGTATAAGGCTCTGGTCAGACTGTATTTGGAATATTATGAGCAGTTTTGGAACCCATATCTAAAGAAGGATGTGCTGGCCTTGGAGGGGGTTCAGAGGAGGTTTACAAGAATGATCCCAGGGATGAAGGGGTCATCATATGAGGAGCAGTTGAAGGCTCTGGGTCTATACTTGATGGAGTTTGGAGGATTGTGGGGAAGGTCCTCGCTGAAACTTACAAAATATAGAAAAACCTGGATACAGTGGAAGTAGAGAAAATGTCTCCATGAATCAGAGAATCTCGGACCTGAGGACATAGCCTCAGAGTGAAGAGAATGACCCTTTAGAACTGAGATGAGGAGGAATTTCTTCAGTCAGAGGGTGATGAATCTGTGGAACTCATTGCCACAGAAGGCTGTGGAGGCCAAATCATTGAGTGTATTTATGACAGAGATAGATAGGTTTTTGATTAGTAAAAGGATCAAACGTTACAGGAGAAGGCAGGAGAATAGGTTGAGAAACATATCAGCTTGAGCACATTTGCTGGACCAAATGGCCTAATTCTGCTCCTATATTTTATAGTCATATGGGTGCAGCACACAACTCTTGAGAACTTGACTAGCGTGTGGTGAAGGGCACCTCCACATTTCCAAGCACAACTTCAACATTCAGATGTTTTGTAATGGTGCATCTGGTGATCTTAAAGCATGCATTGAATTGTTATTTGGCTTTGTGGTTATAAAAACTCCTGGGTAATTTATGATTCTTTTACTGCCATGTATGTGGTATCGATGATGCCCTCCACCCACAGAAAGCCAATCAGAGCCTAAAAACTTGACATCCCATGCATTATGACTGGCTTACTCATAGGAAAAGTTGTCATAATTGTTGGCCCTGGCAATGCAAGCATTAATCTTCAGACTTATGAATTTGTGTGTATAGCCTGGAAAATGCTTTTTTGAAGATCTGACGCAGGAGGGAAATATAAAATAAATGACAGAACCCTTAATAGTATCAATGTACAGAGGGATCTGGGCGTACATGTTCACAGTTCCCTGGAAGTGGCAACATAAGTGGATAAGGTAATCAAGAAGGCATATGGCATGCTTGCCTTCATCAGTCAGGTCATAAAGCATAAAAATTGGCAAGTCAAGATACAGCTGTATAGAAATTTAGTTAGGCCACATTTGGAATATTGTGTATAGTTCTGGTGACCACACTACCAGAAGGATGTGGATGCTTTGGAAAGGGTACAGAATTGTTTACCAGGATATTGCATTGTTTGGAGGGTATTAGCTATGAAGCGAGATTGGAAAAACTTGGTTTGTTTTCACTTAACTTCGAAGGATGAAGGGTGACCTGATAGAAGTTTACAAAATTATGAGAGGCATGGATAAAATGGATAGTTAGTCTTTTTCCCAGGGTAGGAATGTCAATTACTGGGGATCATAGGTTTAAGGTAAAAGGGCATACATTTAAAGGAGATGTGAGAGGCAGGGTTTTTTTTTTGCACAGTGTGTGGTAAGTGCCTGGAGTACACTGCTAGAAGAAATGGTGGATGTGAATACAATAGCAACGTTTAACAGGCATCATAACAGATTTATGAATAGGCAGGGAATAGAGGGATACAGACAGATTAGAGGAAAAAGATTTTTAGCTTAGAAAGGCATCATATGACAGCAAAGTCTTGGTGGGCTGAAGTGCCTATTCCTGTGCTGTGCTGCTGTTTGTTCTTTTAGTTGAGTGTTAATTATTATATTCATTTCTTCCCCATCATTTTATCTTTGATTTAGTATTGTGGAGTATTATTAATGTCCTCTATCATGTAGACTAGTCGAAAATATTTATTCAAATCTTCTCCCACTTCTTGGTTCACCATTATTATTTCCCCAGCCTCATTCTGTAATAATCCTTTGTTCTCTTTGGCCTCTCTCTTCCTTTTTATATATTTAAAGAAGCTGTTACTGTTCATTTTTATATTACTTGCTAGTTTACCCTCAGTTTGTTTTCTGCATTTTTGTCAGTTTTTAGTGGTAAACCAGACAACTTGAAAAGTTTTAAATGCCACATTGTATATTTTTTCTTTCAGTTTAAAACTAACATGATCTTCATAAAGGAGTTGAAACCCATGTTAGGTTAGCAGTCTGAGGATCTTTAAGGGGCATATCTGCAATTAAATAGCTTGTTAGTATCATTGAAGAAGTTGCATGCCACTGTGGTAGATAACATTTCATTTAGCAACCTCTCCAAATGTCAACTAGCTAGGCAGGGATAAGCATGCTGATGTTAATGATTATAAATGCTTCCAAAAGCCATACATAGCATTCACTGTTCATTTTATTTTTGGTGGAGCTATTAAGAAATATCTTTCAAAGACATTGCAACAGTTAGTTGTGACAGTTTGTGAAGACTTCACCAATATAGCCATCATTTTCCCAGGTTTTCTTTCAGGCCACCTAGCAAACGGAATATTGTACTATTCCACCTTAAAGATATTACCAGGACCAAATGACTGTTAGTCATGCACCTCTTGCCAGCAGTTCCTCATTGCTCTCTGAGCAGTTGGAGGAGGTGAGGGCAGGCATAACAACACCAGCTACTGCAAGACAGGGGACAAATGGAACTAAATAAGCAGCAAAGGCTCTCAGCAGGAGGCCATTTCCACTCAGTTACTTCAGAATACTGTATCCCTACATTCAAATGAGCCAAAACCAGTACCTGAGGTGTCTCCAATTTACAAGGGAAGTCATTGTATAGATCTGTGCTGTCATATGAAGAAGACTCTGATTTCACAACACAGCCAGGACTGCATTGCCTATGGCAGTCAATTACAAACCATGGTACCTTTATATAGTGCATTTTAAAGTGCTTCACAAAAAGCGATATCAATAAAATCACAGAGGCGCAGAATGAGAATTAAGGGCAGATGACCAATACATGATGAAAGAGATTAGTTTTAAGGGCCATCTTCAAAAAGGACAGTGAGAGAGAGAGATTTAGGTAGGGAATTCCTGAGCTTAGAGCCTTGGCAACTGAAAGTGCAGCTGCCCATAGTATGAACTTAAAATTGGGGATGTGCAAAATGCTACAATTAAAAGAGCACAAGGATCTCAATGACTTGCAAAACTGCATATTTGGGAGGATTAATGGCCCTGGAGAGACTTGGAAATAAGGAGACTGGAAACCAGTGAAGGTTAGCAAGCAGAGGGGCAATAGGTAAATGAGGTTTGAAACAAGTTCAGGTACAACCTGTGGGTTTGTTTTTTAGCAACATAAAAAAATTGTGCCACAGACTGAAGCTCAGGTACTGCATGAGAATAAGGAAGGGAAGAAAAGTGCGACTTGGAGGAATCATTACAGGTAGAACATCTTCCAGGAGGATGGTCCACGTCTAGGAGCGATGCTGACTAATTATACAGCACTTTTGAGAGATTTGCTTCACCATCAGACTGCAAAGCCAGTTTCTGAATATCAGCCAGTTTCTGAAACTTGGTCTTCTAAAGTCCTCATCTAATTCTGTTGTAATAGAACTAATGTGTCACCTTGCCTCCAGAAGGCGGTACCTGTGGTGTGTCAACTTCTCACTAGTGTCCACTGTGTGACGTCATAAGGACCTGCCTTCTGAACTTATATCTAAGTTATGTCAGGTAATAGTCTCTTAAGTTGGTGTCTGAGGTAGTGGTCTCTAACACAGTTCATTCTTCCTTGCGGGGAGGCCAAGTCTTGGTGGTATTTTTGCTGGACTGTTAATCCAGAGACTGCAAAGCCAATTTCTGAATATCAGCCAGTTAATCCAGAGACCAGATAAAGTTCTGGGGACCCAGGTTCGAATCCTGCCACAGCAGGTTGTGGAATTTGAATTCAATAAATACTGGAATTAAAAGTCTAAGGATGACTGTGAATCAATTGTTGGAAGAAACCATCTGGTTCACTAATGTCCTTTAGGGAAGGAAACTGCCATCCTTACCCGGTCTGACCTAGACAAACTCCAGACAAACAGCAACAGTGGCTGACTCTTAACTGCCCTCTGAGCAATTAAGAATGGACAATAAATGCCATCTAGCCAGTGATGCCCTCATGCCATGAATAAATAAGGGAAAAAAAGACTCTTCACCTCCTCAGGGTTTAAAGTGGCAGTTGCTCATCTTGAACTTGCTTCACAGAAGAAAATGCATCTTGTTGTTGGACGAAGCTGGAAGGGTTGAGATGCAATGCTTATGATCAAAATAGAAGGATAATAGTAATGAGACCTTATAAAGTTTTAAGTGAGGAAGCATTTGAGTCATTAGAGTTCCCAGAAAAGTTGTGCATATGTAAGCTGCAGTGGTTACAAACCTATAGGCAAGATACTGCCTGCTCTGCCTCTGACTATGGTCTCGTTCACTCCACACCCAACTGAACGCAGCAATGCAGCTTTGCAGCAAGTAATATCCTAAGACAGAGTTGACCTTCACTGGTCAGGCCCTGCTGCTGCCTGATGTGTACTGTGATTTCCAGCATTTGTTGTTTTCGGTACAGATTCCAGCTTGTGCAATAGTTTGCTCCTGATTCACTTGTCTTCTGTTTTCTTTTGTTACAGCTGCTACTTAATAACTTTTCTTTTCATTTGTCAAGTCAATCAAAAGTTGAAGGTATGGGAAACTAATCCACAACTGAATTTAGACTACAGAAGAGTGAACATATGGACAAGACAATTTTGTATTGTCAGTTCTTCAAAGTCATAAACACAGTAAGCAGGGAATCCTGACAACTGGAAATGGTGAATACACCTAGAGTGCAAACATGAAGAAATTGGTTAAAAATGAAAAAAAATATAAACTCAATAAACCCCAACATAAATAGAAATGAAGAATACAAGTACTTCAGAAGCTGGGGTGATGGGATTGGGGGTGGTAAAGAGAAGGGAAATATAATGTAACATTAAAATTCTGAATTCAGTGAAGGAAACATGCCTGGATACATGGATCTTTGAAAGCAAAGTCATGTGAGAAAAGAACAATAAAAAGAGCAAATGGGTTTCTTATAGATATAAGGCAGTGTGGAGCTGGAGGAGCACAGCAGGCCAGGCAGCATCAGAGGAACAGGAAAGTTGACGTTTCGGGTCGGGACCCTTCTTCAGAAATGGGTTTCTTTTAATTTGTATAGAAGAGTGGTAATCAAAAGTAACTAATCCAGCAGATGAATCAATGCAAATCAGTGCATGAAGGAACTTGAAAAGACTGAGTATGTGCTGGCAGCTTTTGGAGGAGGGGATTGTGGGGAAGAACCACCACTAGTCGCTTAATTGCAAAGGAGGTGACACAAGGGCTGGTGCTGTTTCCTGGCGTTGTGATCCAAAATTAAAAAAAGATGCTTTCTCATTCATGCATGCAAAATAAACAATAGATAATAAATAAATAAATATTCAAGCAAGAAATCTTTGTTTATTTGGCTATACCCTGCTCTGTATGTGTATTATAACATTTAATTTCAGCTCTTCATTTGTAGGGTGGCACACTTCTTGCTGTGATATTTAACAGTATAGTAATGACAAAAATCTAACAGCATTGCAACATGACTAAATGTAACATGGAAATAATAATGGTAATAACTGAAACATAACAGTAATGTGGCTATAATAGGTTTAAAAGTAAAAAGTAGGATGCAATGAAAAGTTAAATAGTTGATGATAACGTCAGTTTTTGGACTGGATTAGACATCCATTTAAAAACAAAACTAAAGACTTTATCAAGTGATAATGGTAAATGAAAGTTCCCGGGTAGTAGTTTATTTACTTGAGCATAAATCAGAACTTTCATTCCAAGTCGCAGTCAAGTCAAGCAACTTGTATTCACATCATAAAATACACATCCCAGTAACCCTACCATAGTTGGCTCAACTTCAAAGCACTTGTAGTTTCACAAGAAATATTCTAGTCAGCAAAAAGCTCTGATCAGTTGATTTACACCAGTGTGACACATTGAAGATAAAACATTGTTTGCAATTATTGAGCTTGGATGCAATAACTTCTGCAGACAGGAAATATGCTACTGTCTTGTATTTTGAGCATTTGTTTGTTGGCAGACCAGAGAAGAAATGGAATAAAGGATGCAGAGCTGAACGGTGGATGAAAAACTCTCTCTCTCTCTCTTCCCCCCAAACCCCAAACCCCCATCTCTGTCTCTCAAGAAGGAAAACACTCTGGAACTACAGTGAGTGAGTATCACGTTTTTGTTATTTTCTCAGGGTTAGGCGATAACAAAGTTCCTTTCTCTCTTTAATTCAATAAAAACTTGGTAATTATATTTACAGTCATAGTCATAGAGTCGTAGAGATGTAAAGCACGGAAATAGACCTATCGGTCAAATTCACCCATGCCAACCAGACATCCCAGATTAATCTAGTCCCATTTGCCAGCATCTACATTTTAAATCGAGGAAGGCATAGTTGCTAAAAAGAACTTAAACTGTTATTGTGACTAGCCATCAAAGTGGAAAAGGGAGGAACCAATGGACCCCTGCTTACCTAGTCATAACAAAATTGGGGGCTTTTCATCTGAAATAGACTCAAAGGTTAATGAAGGCATTGGAGTCAGGAAAGAAAATATTCATCAAAAACTGTTTAAAAATTGCAAAAAGTTTTGTTGGGTTTTAAACTGAAGTGCTAAGATTTGATATCAATACTTTTGTAGACCTGGATGATATCATGAGAAGTTAAGGGCCTGGTCCTTGAGACAGTTAAAAAGTGTAGCTGGGCATTTAGAGGTTGAGTTCCAACTTGTTTTTGAGGAACTGCATAGATGTTGGAGATCTCAAGATTTTTCTTTTCCATTGAGGATTGCTGTGTTTTGCTTCTGACCTTTGCTCGTCTTCCCAGCTGAATGGCTTCAATAGAGTGAGGACTTTTTTACAACTGTTATAAGTTGACATACTTATCATCAACAATTTGGTGTCTGATCAACTCTGTCTTCAAAGGTGTGTTTACACTTCTTTTGTTATTTACTATTCATTCATGATACGTGGGCATGGCTGGCTAGGCCAGCATTTATTGTCCATTCTTAGGTGCCCTTGAGAAGCTGGTGGTGAGCTGTGTTCTTGAACTGCTGCGGTCCATTTATGTCCCTCAACTAGCCTGTAAATATCTTTAATAAATTCATCTGTTGATTCACCTGGATTCTGGACTTTTGGATTTAATCTTGCTCTTTTCAGTACCTTGTTGATTCTGAGGTTGAAATAACTATTGAAAGCTTTAAAAAGCTTTATCAAATTTGTCTGGTGTCTCAATGATTCCGGGCCTGGCAATTACATTATCTACATTTCCATTGAAAGTATATAACTGACACTAAAGCAATTCTATAACTTAACTGCCTCCTCCATAATAGCCAATACTGGGTCTGTTTGGTGCATTTTTATATTTAAATTTCCCTGGCAAGAAAATAATTAGATGCCATGTTTTTCTAAGTTTGCTTGGTATGTTTGTCTTTTTTAAGTGTTTTCCAGTTATGGAGACTTTGCTGTGCTTCTGAGACTCCTGTGGCCCCTGTTATTTTCAAATTTTCATTTCCTTGAAAAATTCTCATTGCTAGATAACACATAATGCTGCTCTGAGATAGTAAGAACTGCCGATGCTGGTGTCAGAGATAACACAGTGTGGAGATGGAGGAACACGGCAGGCCAGGCATCATCAGAGGAGCAGGAAAGTTGACGTTTCGGTTCGGGACCCTTCTTCAAAAAAAGGCTGGCCTGCTGTGCTCTTCCAATTCCACACTGTGTTATTAGTCTAGGCCTGAAACGTCAGCCTTCCTGCTCCTCTGATGCTGCTTGGCCTGCTGTGTTCATCCAGCTCTACACCTTGTTATCTCTTATTATAATGCTGCTGCCTTTACCCCTATTTGCCCCTCACAAGATAAATTTGTTCTGTTGAATTTATTGTCAGCCTCAATCCTCACTAGTAGTGATTTCAAATCATTGTAGGAACATCGTCAGCATCACTACCATTAGACTTGGTCCAAAAATGAAATGTTCTCCCTCCCTGGGGTTTTCAGACCACCCAAGATATTTCAGATTAAAATTAACTTATTAGATATGTTATAGCTGGGACACCTCCCCTGAGTTAACCAATCTCAGTATATCGAATTCTTCCTTTTCAAAACCTAGATATTTTAGTGTTTGTGAATTTTAAAGCAGAACATATGAGTCTTCGACTTTTATAATGATTTGTTAATAATATTTTATTGTACAAATCAACCCCGGACTACATTTGAAACATAGCTACAAAACTATAAGGTGTAGAATAATTAAAATACTCAATTCGTCTCAATACAATATGTTGGATTATTGAACCTTCTAGAGATTAATGTTGGTTAGAGATATTCAGCTAGAAGGAAATGTAAACTAATAATTCTACCTAAAAGTGTTGCAAAGTAGTCAAATTCGCCTAAAAATAGAATATGCAAGTGAATGACAAATTCAAATTATACTCACAATCAAAGGACAATTCAGTTTTTTGTCTTGTCTCAACTTTAAGAGGTGTTCTCTTAAGAAACCTCAACTCTATATTTGTGTCGAAGATGGTTGGTCGGCAAACTGCACTCACCTACAAAGATAACTTTAAGGAAATGTGTGTTCTACTTTGGAAAACAGCTTCCATTGCTCTTTTTGCTGTAAATTACTAAAGAATTAAATTGTGTCTCTGGTACTGTGTTCATTCTTACATTTTATTTCAAGGTTTCTGTCTCATAGCCATTACTCAAGGCTTACTTACTTCTCTCTCTCTGTCCTTGGCAAAGATTCAAACTCTGCATTAGTTGGTTTATTTTTAATTGAGATTCCTAGTATTAAATACTGCACCCATTGGGTTATTTCCTTCAAAGCACTAAATTTAAATGTTACAAAGCCACTTTAACCAAAAAACTGCTTTACTTAAATTTCTGAACAATTTATTTTCTCTGTATTTCTGAAATTTTATTTTTGCAGCACTGCTTTGGTTTGGCTTTCCAGCACCTGCTTCATAATTCCCACATATAATAGAAATGTTTCAAATTGGAGCTTCAGAATTTTATATCTTCTACATTGCCTTTTCAGCCCAATCATCTTGTGCCATTTGCTTAGCTTCCCTAAGTCTGTTTAAGATTTTCTCACTGATTACTCTGTCTCTGTTTGGCTCATTGGCTCCACTGCTCCTGTGGGCCTGCACTGAAGTTGTTCACGTTTTTTTCTCTGCCTCTTCTTTCAGAGCTGATTTTGGATCTTAAGACTATAAGATATAGGAGAAGAAGTAGGCCACTAACCCAATTGACTCTGCTGTGCCATTCAATGAGATTGTAGCTGATCTGATAAGCCTTAACTCCACTTTCCTGCCTTTTCCCATAACTCTTGATTCCCCTTCTGATCAAATCTCTGTCTATCTCAGCCTTAAATATACTTGACAATCCAGCCTCAACAGATCTGTGTGGTAAAGAATTCCACAGATTCGCAACCTTCTGAGAGAAGAAATTCCTCCTTAACTGTGTCTTAAATATTGTGACCCTTTATTCAGAGATTATGACCTTTGGTCCTAGACTGTCACACAAGGGAAAATAATCTCTCCACATGTCTATCCTGTCAAGTTTTCTAAGAATCTTCTATGCATCAATAGGTTGCCTCTCATTCTCCTGTATTGCAATGAGTACAGACCCATACTAATCAACCTCTTTTTGTAAGACAGACCCTCTATAACTGATATCAACCTACTGAACCTTCCTTAGACTGCCTCAAATGGCAGTATATCTTTCCTTAGCTAAGGGACCCAAACATGTTCACAATTTTCCAGTCAAAGTCTGATTAGTGTCTTGTATAGTTTTCGCAAAACTTCCCTACTTTTATACTCTATTTCCTCTGGAGTAAAGACTAATATTCCATTTGCCTTCATATTACCTGATGAACTTGGATGCTCGCATTTTGTGATTCACAGAAGGAGACTCCCAAATCCTTCTGTTCTGTAGCTTTCTGCAGTCTTTCTCCATTTGAATAATATTTATCTTCTCTTCCTGCCAAATGTGCATTTTGTCACATTATATTCCATCTGCCAAGTTTTGTCCATTTGACCTGTCAATACCTCTCTGCTGATTCATTTTGTCATCCCCACCACTTGCCTTCTTTTAAATTGTCAATTTTTTTTCAGTCCTTCTCTGTTTTCACAACATTCTTGAGGGGATTGAATCAGTTTCAGTTAGTTAAGGGTTAAATTTTCAGTCATTTTGTAAAAGCAAATAGAGACCACAGATGTGCAAAGGCAGTCTAGGAGTGTAGGATAGCTGAGCTATCAATACGATAGAGCTGACTTGGGCAAAATACAGACAATGCCTGTGTAAACTTTAGAGAAACAGTAGGTTGTATAATGTGCATTGAGTCTACACGAGATCTCTTTCCGAGTGATGTTATTCACACTCTTCCAGATATTAACCACTTCAAGCTCATGCACAACAGTCCACAGCTCCTGCACATCTTTCACTGTGGCTTGGTGTCTCTTCTTTTGTTGCTGTTACACTGCATTAATCCTTCTGTTTTTATCTTGGTTTAACTAAAGGCTAGCCATATGGATAGTCAGCATCACGTGTCTGCTGTTGGCTTCATGTGCTCTGGCAGTGTCCACAGCTTGTGCTATCTTCTTTCTTTTTCCTAGTCAACCTGTTTAGAGATGTTATGACAGATCTCTGGAGCAGGTGTACCTTGAACCCTGGCAGCCTGGCTCAGAGATAGGGACACTATCTCTACATTAAAAGAACCCTGGTTAGTTGTTCTTTACTGATTCACACTTTCTGTACTCCAGAGTGTGCAGAACTCCAAATTTGTTATTCTATCCATCTTTCATCTGTATCTTAAATTTACATTTTCTGACTGCATTTTTCAACCTGGTTATGGTGTTGTTAATAGCATCACCTAGCTCCTGTCTGAGGCCTTGAAATTCATACATGCTGGTGTGATTATTTGATGTTGGCTGGAGATGCTTGTTGAATCTTATTAAAAATGTATCTGGATATCTAATGTCTTCAGCAAGCTCCTGGCAGTTAAATAAATTATTTTTTAATCTCCCATCCACAGAGGTTTTGTTGACTCTTTCTTCATTACTAGTGGCTTTCAGGAAACTGCGGAATGTCAATTTGCGCTCCTGCTGAAACTTATGAAATGCTCCTAAGACATCATCAGATCCCATTCAGAAGATCCTGAAAGGTCTGTTGCCGAGCTGGTACCAGAATGATTGGTGTTTCATGGTGCTTGGATGGGAACTTGGAAAGAAAGTAAATCCAATTGTCATGGTGCATCTGCTGAAAAAGCATCTGTGGCAGGACATCAAGGGTAATAAGCTTTTTATTATTGCTTAAACTACATACAACTTAACATCAAAGCATACAGATCAGGAGAGTTAATGTTTTGCTAAAAGCTCAATGTGGGAGAGAGGGATTTTCATATGACAGTGGCACCAATTCTGAGACAGGAAAGAGCTGTAATTAAGGCAAGTGCTCCAGGTGAATTGGGATGGGATCTCTTCACAAGAGAGATGGCAAATTTTAATTGGGATGTACAAGAAATATGGACATCCAAAATGTAAATAAAATGGGAAAAAAAGAGCAAAAGAGCAAATAAGGGAGGACATTGTTTGTCACTGCCTGTACCGCAAGACTGCAGAGTCTGTGATAATACAGGGAACTGGAAGAAATCATAAGATTACATAGTAACAATACAAAAAAAGCAATCAGCAAGGCATATGATTACAGATAAAAGATAGTAAAGGATGTATACTAGTGGAAGGAAGGTTAAGGATAGTATAAAAATATGCAGAGAAATTATGGAATTAAGTGAAAAACAGAATAATGATTGTGGGGCAATTTCAACTATCCTAAAATTAATTGGACAGATGAAGTAGGTCAGGGTAATGACAGGATGGAGTTCTAGTGTGTACAGGACTCCTTTCAAATTCAATACTTACAAAATTCAACAAGGGAAGATTCATTATTAGCTTCAATAACGGGGAATAATTTGGAGTAAATAAATAATGCAAAAATAACAAACCTCCGAGGTCATAGTGACTGTGTGCTGAATTTTATTGGGCGCTCTAGTTCACCACCACCCTCCGCTGGCTAAAAGGTTGAGAGACCTGACTCTGGTCTCTCTCTGCAGTGCTCCTCCAATGATAAGAGTGTGTGAAGCAAGACAGAATAGCCGAGGAGAGTACCAGGGTTCTCAAAATATTTGGGAATTCGGCTCCAATAGCATTGAGAATAGAAAGTTAATTGATGAAGTCAGAGTAGCGGATAAAAAAAGGAAGTCCGAAGAGACTTAATGTGCATGTATGTTAATGCACAGAGTAAAGTAAATGAGGTTGGAGAAGTACAGGTTGCCACGTAGAAATACATTGTGTTGATAATAGAGACTTGGCTCAAGGAAGGTCAAGGCTAGATATTGAATGTTACTGTATGTAAGTTGCTCAGTCAAGATAGAAAAGGAAGGAAAACAGTATTGATAAAGGAGAGCATTGTAGTGCTGGAGAAGGTGGATGCCTCACAGCATTTCAGGTTAGAGTCAATTTGAGAAGTCAGACTTCACCTGAAAAAGGAGAAGCACTCTGAAAGCTTGTAATTTCAAATAAACCTGTTGGACTATAACATGGTGTCATGTTAACTCCTGACTTTGTCTACCCCAATCCAACACTGGCACCTTCACATCAGAGTCAATTTGGTTACAGCTAAGGAATAAAAAGGGTACAATTACATTGCTCAGTGTTGTTTATAGACATCAACTATTAAAAAGGATTTGGAGGAACAAATCTGTGGGGAAATTACAGAGAAATGTGAATACTGTAGAATAGTTTTACTGGATTGGGAAGCTGGTAGTGTAAAAGGCAGCAAGGGGTGCGATTTCCTAGACTGTGTGCAGCAAAGTTTCCTACAGCATTATGTGTCCAGTTCAAGGAGGAAGGCTGCATGGTCATATCTGGTCCTTGGAAGGTTCATGCACAGTTGGTGTACATTTGCACAGATGGGAAAGAAAAGACAAACAAATCCAGTGTTCCCTGGATAACAAAGGAAGTATAAATTAACATTAGAAAGAAAAAGGGTGCTTATCACAGGTGTCAGGCACAAATACAATTAAGAGTCAGTGAGAATACCAAAGGTTTAGGAGGAGAGGTGAGAAAACACCAGACCAGTTAGTTTAACTTAGGTGATGGAGAAGCTTCTAGAAACAATTATTCAGAATAGAATTAGTAGTCACATGGGAAAAAAAAGTGGGTTGATTAGTAAAGGGAAATCATGTTTAATTGCTGCAGTTTTTTGAAAAGGTAACGGAAATTCTCAATAAGGGTAACACTGTTGACGTAGTGCGCATAGATTTCCAGGATGTGTTTGATGCACACAATGATATGACACAGTAGAACTGTGAGGAAAGTTATAGGTCGTGGTATAAAAGGGACAGCGATGTGGGTACAAAATTGGCTGAGTGATAGGAAACAGAGTAATGGTCAATGGATATTTTTTCCAGCTAAAGGCAGAATTGTAATGAAGTTCCCTGGAAATCAATATTCAGATCCTTACTTTTCCTGGTGTATAGTAAAATGATTTGGATCTTGCTGTGCAGGGCCTATCTTCAAAATTTGCTGATGACACAAAACTTATAAACTGAGGAGGGCATATGGAATTCCAAAAAGACATTGACAAGTTGGTGGACTTGATAAGCAGGCAGATAAGGTTCAAGGCAGAAAGGTATGAGGTGATGCACTTTGGTAGAAAGAACATTGAAAGACTTACAAAACAGGGGGTACAATTCTAGGGAAGGGTGTGGTTGCAGAAACAGAGGGGCATGGATGTATATGTGTATAGATCATTGAAGGTGACAGAACAGGTGGACAAAGTCAGAAGTCACACGATATCAGGTTATGGTCCAACTGGTTTATCTAATATCACAAGTTTTCAGAGCACTGATCCTTCACCAGATGAAGTAGGAGCAGTGCTCCAAAAGCTTGTGATTTTAAATAAACCTATTGGACTATAATGTGGTGTTATGTGACTTCTGACTTTGTCCACCCCAGTCTAACACTGACATCTCCACATAAGAACAGGTGGCAAGAGTACTTACAAAGGCATACAATGTCACTGGCTTTATTAATAGGATCATAGAAAAAGGGAACAGAAATCTGAAGAAGGGTCTAGGCCCGAAACATCAGCCTTCCTGCTCCTCTGATGCTGCTTGGCCTGTTGTGTTCATCCAGCTCTACACGATATAAAGTATTAACATTGTGAAGGTGGGACTCCACAAGGACTGTGCAGTGTTCACTCTTAGCAATACTATCATGGACAGGTGCACCGACAACAGGTAGGTAGTGACAGCTTGAGTGGTTGGAAAAATAATGGAATCTTCAACAATCAATGCTGAAATACCATGTAGATAAAATATAATAATTAACAGTCAGCATAGATTTCCTAATTACTACAGCGAATTGAAATGTCAAGAGGTTATGATAACCTTGTATTGAACCACGGTGACAGACACTTAAGCGCTGTGTGCATTTCTGGTTAGAAAAAGAATTTACAGGGACTGGAAGGATTTGAAGGAAATTCTGAGGGACGATCCAGAAATGCAAGAGCGCACATACTGTGAAAAATTTCCAGATTGGGTTTTTCATTGTTTTGATAAAGTAGGTCCTGGAAATGATTGCATGAACAACTTTCAAATTATGAAATGTTTTTAGAGTGTGGACACAGAGGGAATATTACCACTGGGGGGAAGAGCATATCCATAGGCCATAAACATAAGACAGTCACCAAGAAATCCAATGACAATTCAGAAGAAACTTCCTTTTCTAAAGAGTGGCAAGAATTATCACTGGCAGTTGTTGGTGTGAATAATGTAGATGTACTTACATGAAGGTTAGGTAAGTGCATGATGGTGAAGGAAATACAGTATTAGGCTGATGGATTTGGTTGAAGAAAGACGGGAGGAGACTCGAGTGGAGCATAAATGTTGGCATGGAAAAGTTGGATGAAATTAATTTCAGTGCACTTTATTCTATGCAATCTTGCAGATGAAATTAAAACCTATTCATTTCAATGAGGTTCTAAAGATAAGTCAAATTTCCAATCGGCAACTTTAAACACACCATACTAATAGTTTCTCCTTTCTACAGTCACATCAAATGTTTGTCGACAATAACAGCGCATTGTAATTTTTCTATGCAGCGTTTTTGTTCCTAGAATAGATTACCGAGCCAACAAACATAAGACGTACACAAAGAAAGATTTTCTGAATTGCTGTTTTATTTCTACAGACAGAACTATCTTTATAAAACTATCTTACAAAGAAATACACATTCTGTGGATTTCTTCTTTGGACCATTTCAAATTGTCATCATCTACTCTTCAGCAGAGGCCCAGTAGGTAAAAAGAAAATGCAATGGTTAAATCAGTACAATGAAAGGATGATTTTAAAATACGATGTATACTGTGACTTACTCCTTAAATTTTTAGTTTTAATTTTGATTTTAACATTTTAATTTTAATTGTTAATATTTCAAAAATTATTCAGATTCCAAATCAGATATATTTACTGTACCTTGGCACTTATTTCACGACTTTTACTTCTAAGTTTGTTGACTTGAGACTCTGCAATGTCAGCACGTTCCTCAGCTTCCTCCAGTTCATGCTGTACCTTCCTGAACTTGGACAGATGAATATTGGCCTGCTCCTCCTAAAGGCGATACAGTAAAAGAAACAATCAGATTCCAGGCAGAATGGTGAGCATAGGAGAATGCATACCATGACTGGAAGAGGAGCATATTGTGCAGATATGTTTTGAGTTCAGCTAAAAGTCATTATGGGTGAAATTTAATACCCTCCCCATGTGGGGTTTTGTGGAAGGAAGGTATTTAGTCAGGCAGTAGGATAGAAAGCAATTAATGCTTAATTGCTTCTGCTGATGTTCTTCCAGTGGTGTGTAGGGTACGCACTGTGCAGGGAGCCAGAGAAACAAATCCTGTCGAAGTTGTGTTCAAAGGCACTTAGTGCTTGATCAAGAGATCTGGCATTTGAGGAAGGGGTACACTGAAAGTCAATAACTATCTACACGTCCCCTTCAACCAATACCTTGCAAACCGAACCTGCCCCTCCACCATGCCTCGCTGGATTCATCAATGATCCTTGGCATTAGGTTGTGTGTTATTGGAACAGCCACCAGCTCCCTGATGGTGCTCTTAAGCAATGCACAGCTGCAGCCCTCTGACTGACCAGCAGCTCACACATGGAAGAAATCCCATCTTTGGGGTCCTTTTTCTTGGGAAAGACCCCCTTTCAGTTAAATTCCTGATTGGCTGTCAGTGACACACCAGATGCTTCTGATAAATATTGCCCTGTAAGCTTATTATGAGCCCCAATGTTGTGATCCACATATTTTGATGTTTATGGTCCAATTCCTCACAAGTTAAGTCAGCATTTTTTTTTTCCTTTATTCATTCACAGGATGAGGGCATCACTGACCAGGCCTGCATTTATTGTCCATCCAAGAGGGCAGTTAAGAGTCAACCACATTGTATTGGGTCTGGTGTCACATGTAGGCCAAACCAGGTAAGGGGGCAGCTTCCTTCCCTAAAGGACATTAGTGAACCAGATGGGTCTTTCCAACAATTGGCAATTAATTCCAGATATTTATTGAATTCAAATTCCACCATCTGCTGTGGTGGGATTCGAACCTAGGTCCACAGCACATTACTTGAGTGTCTGGATTAATAGTGCAGTGATAACACCATTGGGCCATCTTTATTGGGAAGACTTCAGTTTAAACTGATTTAGCATAATGTTCCTTTGTTGTGGGTGCCTAAATCCAAATCTAACCGAGATTGAGTGAGGACCTTTGCTTTTTGGATGGTGAATATATTTAAATATTATACTTTATAATTGAGTTTTTAGTTTGCAATTACAGAGGGAGACTGTATGCACTTTCTGAACTGCCTGAAACAGTTCCACTTAGCAGCGTTTTAGAACCAATATTCTTTAGGCATTTTTGGAAAGGCATGATATTTGCCCCTGAAGAAGGGCTACACTCTTCAATTCATAAAGTGTAATGTTTAACAAAATCTCTTCAATTTAGATAGAGACAACAAACTTTCCCGAACAACATTAGAAAGAAAATAAGTGAGCTTACATTAATATCTTCACAAGTCTCATTAAAATCTGCATTTGAACTCTAAATACTACAAAATACAATGCTGAGATCCAAAGAAGGCATAAAACATAAATATGGAAATTGTCATCTGTACCTGGCAAACTGCTTGGTGACATTATGCTTGATGATACCAATATTGACATGAGACAATGTCAACCCCACTAAGTTCTCAAATCATTTGAAAATATAGTGGAAATAGCTAGTATATATAATTTATTTTGATTTAAGGAGACGTGCAAATCTTCTACAACAGCCAATTCCATTGAAAACTAATAAATTCACTAGGTATACTGAACATTTCTCCAACAGTAAGAGTTGAAAGAGAAGATTAATGGAAGAACTTTCATATATGATTCACATCCTGAATGCCATATTCAGAGCTTCTGAAATGTGCCTGAATGTATCTGAGTGTAATTAAGTTATTTTAAAATGGAAAACACATAACTTTGGCCCTTTTCTCGGGACACCTTGGGCCAAAATTGGTCTGTACCTGCTTTGAGTGTGGATTTGCAATTCGCCCTTGATCTGTGCCCAGTCCCATCAAATCTGGAATGGCCGAATTGGCACCACAATCAGAATCACATTCTGACTACACTGATGCTACTGGCATATGCCCTACTCCCCAGAGCTGTCCCCATTCCCAGCCAGGGACAAGCAGCAATGCAAGTGGCTAGCATGCAGTTGAGTCATTTTATGCCTCAGTGCTGTAAATTCCAATTTTATGGTCATCATTTCCAGAAATTTTTGATGTATTTGAGAATTTACTTAATAGTGGCAGTAGTCATTCTGTACTGTGGTTCTGAGCTCTGAACCTAAGTTATGAGGAGAAACTTACGAAACAATATACGATCTCATTGAGCAAGGTAGGATAGAAAAAATAGAGAAAGGAAACTGTCTTGTAAACTAAAGGACTTTATCAGTTTATGCAAGAAACAAGTGGTTGTTTATCCTGACTTTATTTTAATATAGTTTCATCAGTGTTTGATGTAAAACAAACTCTAAAATTAAAATTGAAACTTTTGTTTAACAGAATCATTTCCTGAAAACATCTTATAGAGTAAATGCAGCTATATTTCTCAGATACTTACAGTCTCCTCGCATTGCCTCTTGTAGGCCTTAACCTTCATCTGCAGTTTGTCAACTAAGTCTTGCAGTCTTAGAATATTCTTCCTATCTTCTTCAGACTGTAAATAAGGAAAAAGAGGCAACGTTAGATCGAAATTTTTTTGAAAAAGAATTCTGAAAATACTGCGTCACTCCAAGTCATGAGCTTATTTTTACCTGCTGGGTCAGTTCCTTCACTCATCTTTCACATTTGCGAACTCCTTTAACGGCATCAGCACCTCGTTTCGGCTCAGCTTCCAGTTCATTTTCCAGTTCACGTACCTAAGCCAGATATGAAATGGAATTTATTGCCTTATATCCCCATCCAATTTCACATTGCCTTTTGTATCGTCGTGCCTCAAAGGTGTTGATTTCCTCTCAAGCTTTTGCTGTTAAAAGACTGGGGTAGTCAAAATACTGTATTAGCTGTTTAGTCTGAATTAGCAACAGATGTCATCCTGATAAAGAAATTGCAGTGCACCACATAAGAAGAGTGGCCACTCATGGAAGCATTTGTCAGCTGTTGCCAATAAAGTTTCCAGATAGCATGGATTAAAGAAACTACATTGCATTTTGGTGGTAAACACATGGATTAAAAGCTTCTCCTAACAGCAAACTGCTGGATAGGAGTAAAAAAGCCAAGGTGAAGATTTTGACTGCTTCCTAAATTGTCTGTTCAGTTTTCACTGTTCATTTCAAGCTGGAGTTCAATCTTGACTCATGAAAGAGGTTGGGAAATTTTCTTGGATAGCTCTGCAACAATATTTTAATTAATTCATAGGATGCATGTGTCAGTAGCTGGGCCAGCATGCACTATCAATACCTATGCTGGAATTTCAGAGGATTTCACAGACGAAGATTTAGTGTTTTGCACCTCTATTTAATTGGACACCTTTATGAGAGTCATTTGGAGAAAAGGTGTACTTGGTCATGAGAACATTCCTGGAGGTATTGCTTGCTTTTCTGTTTTACCATCTCCAGGCAAGATCAATTAAGCCCAAAACTGAGTAGTAAATATAGGCATTCAAACAGCATTTGATGTGGGACATCAGGAGGAAGCTGAGATGGAGCCTTACAAAACTTGGCATGCAGCATACAACAATACAATCTTGTTGCTTACCCTAGCCTCCAGTTTCCGGAGCTGTTTCTTTCCTCCCTTCATTGCCAACTGCTCAGCCTCTTCCAGGCGATGTTGCAGATCTTTCACTGTCTGCTCAAGGTTCTTCTTCATTCGCTCAAGGTGAGCACTGGTATCCTGTTCCTTCTTCAGCTCTTCAGCCATCATGGCAGCCTTGTAAACATGAGGTAAATTATTATTCCAGCTCAAATTTGAAGTAGTATTAACAAAGTAATTCCATTACTTAATCACTATTTGTAAAAATTTGAATAAATTGTTAACTTCTGGCTTACATCTGTGATAGCCTTCTTTGCGTTCTCTTCAGCATTCCTGGATTCCTGAATTGTTTCTTCCATTTCAGATTGGAGATGATTCAGGTCAGCATCCAGCTTCTTCTTGGTGTTGATGAGACTTGTGTTCTATAGGAAAATTCAAGTTGTAAGAACATGTTTGTAAGATGTGTGAACTGCAAAAAATAGCTGCTGCCTTGGTATTAGCAAGAAGGCGGGCAAAAACAAAGCCTGACTTTAAAATGTATTGCTGCTGTTCGAGTTTCTCATAAATTAGAACCTCAGCTGTGACAGGGATGCGAGGTCCTGGCTTCATAAGTGTCAACTTTGGCATCCATTTTGGGTGCAAAGAGCAGCAGTGCAGCTCCAGCCCACCAAGGAAGCCTTCAGCCTCTGCAGGCTTGTTCACCAGCTACTCCCTCAACCTCATGACTGTAGCCCTCTCCTATCAGCCTTGATTGTCAACATACACCGCACTGCTGTATGTCTTCCCTACCACAGGTACAGTCTCTTTCTGGTCACAGGCTCTGCAATGCTATCTACTCCCCAACAATGTTGGAGCTTCCTCCAGGAGTCCTGCCCCTGACCATTCCTCCTACCAGCAGCGGAAGCTGTCCATTTGGAGTGCTGATGACTACAAAGAACAAGCCTAGAAGTGCTCTTAGGTTTCTGTGGTTGAATTTGACAAGGATATTTACTAGCCAAACATTAGGGAGCTCTGTCCTCATGCGCAACGTCCCGTCTTTTTGGAAATAAAGTCTGCATGCCTAATTCTGTTCAAACTGAAGTTACAGCTTGTACTGACCTGACAGTGCAGTAGCTGTCCTCTCTCAGTGACATCCACAAGCTCTTGTTCAGCAATTTTGCGAGATCGATCTGTCTGCTCCAGGGCTCCTCTTATTTCTTCAATTTCAGCCTGCTGCAGGCTACTTCTGCGCTCAACCATCGCCAATTGCTCCTCCAAGTCTTCCTGGCCTCTGCAAGCCTCATCCAGCTGTAACTGGTTATCCTGTTAAGCATGTTGAAATATTTTGTCAGGAGATATCAGAGTAAACCATAATATACATATTGCAAACTCAATTAGAATTAGCTTTTATGAATGAGATCTTGCAAATTTTAATAATCGAAAATGGTCAACAAATTATAATTTGTGTATTTTTCCAAACAAATCAGAGGACAATGCTAATATGTATATACATGACTGACAGTCAAATTTTTAAGCTTGTTTAAAAATAATAAATCATAATCAAATGCTTTAATTAACAAACCTTTAATTGTCCTTGCACATTTCTGAGATGTTTCTGAGCTTCTAAAGCTTGACGGTTTGCATGTCCCAACTGAATCTCCATTTCATTTAGATCACCTTCCATTTTCTTTTTGATTCTGAAAGCATCATTTCTGCTCCTAATTTCAGCATCCAAGGCACTTTGCATTGCTTCTACAACTCTCTGGTGGTTCCTCTTCAGCTGATCGATTTCCTCATCGTTCTCTGCAATCTTCCTGTCAACTTCAGACTTTACTTGGCTCATTTCCAGCTGAATACGGAGGATCTTGCTCTCTTCATATTCCAGAGAGGCCTGCATAGGACAACATAAATACAGTTTTTTTTATTTGTTGCTATACTCTTCTATTTCCAGCCTTTGACCTTTATAATTTTTGAAACCGTAGCTTCACATTTTTGGGAGGCTTTCAATTTCCTCCATTGATTGACCAACCTTTTTAAACAACTGTAATAAATTAAGTGCTGCATCAGTTGATTTCACTCACACAGAGAGTGACTCCCAATAAGGAGTTATTTAAGTTAGTCAATGTGCTAGACAATTGTTGTAACTCTCCTATTCCATTTGGCAAATATTAATTCAAACTATTAATATAAAATTTAATTCATTGTGTTAACCACAAATATTTTCATTATCTAAAAAACAGATATGCATGTTAACATTTCATCTATTTCTTCCATTTTAGGGTTCCAACTTTAATGTTAGCCTAACTGCAAAAAGCAAAAATAAGTATTGTACCTTTTGAGTTTGAAAAATTTAGCATCCCCTACTGCAGAAGTAGAAATCTATTGAATTGGCTTAATCAGTGCTATATGTTTCTGTCGGAAGCAACAATATATAAAACTGTTTTTCCAAGAGGAGAAAAATGCATGATTGGAAAAATCATTCATTAGTTGCCTTTGAAGATTGATTTTTAATCAGTTTAGTGTGCTGCTTTGGAACTGACATCTTTTGGATACTTCAATCAATTTTAAAATTGTCCAATGAGCTGGGCAATTGTTGCAACTCTCAATTCATTTGGTCAATATTATCATTCTATCTTTCAAATTCTAGTGTGTGCTGCTTAAGTAATTTATTGGTTTTACCTCTGCTTCCTCCAGAGCTGACTGAATTTCACTCTTCTCCTGTTCAGCTGTCTTCTTTGCCTTTTCTACCTCATGTAGGGCTTTGCTGCTTTCAGCCAGATGCTCAGTCAGATCAGCAATCTCCTCTGGTTTATGAAAAAAAGACACATTATGCATATTTAATGAGAATGATATTAAGATTACAAAAGAAACAGCAGGATGGTATATAGCTATTGATGTGAGACTGATTCCTGGAGGATACAATGTGAGTATACAAATGGCAAGAATGAAAGTTTACTAAAAGCAAGTGAAACATGTTTCAACTTAATAATAATACACGCTTAAATATTTAAATCATATGAAAGGTTTTCACACTTACGCTGCAGGTTCTTATTCTCTCGTTTAAGAGTTTCAAGATGATCCAGAGACTCCTCATATGCGTTCTTCATCTTGAAGACTTCAGTACTCAGACTGCGGGACTCCTTCTGAGCTGCTTCCAATTCAGCCTGGTTTTCCTCAAATTTCTGTTTCCAGTCTGCCAGGATCTGTAATAGACAATTGCAAAAGTTGCAGATGAAATATGAGGATGCTGTTCTACCATCAATACTGAGTTGAGCTGCTAATTGGGGGAATATGGAACACTGACTGCGGGATTAGGCCTGCACTTCAGTCTGAAACTCATTCTGTCCGTCCATCACAACAGAACTTGATTCAAGCATGTCTAATTGTCAAAAAATACAAAGGCCAGCCTCTAAATGAATATATTTTGCTTGAGAAGTGCCCAGGACACTATTTGTTATCTTATATTAAAGGTATATCTTGTGGTCTTATACTCAGTAACAAGTGATATAATGCACATTATAAGTATATTTGTTACTTCCTTTCAAATAGTGGAAGAGGAATAGGCTTTGTTGTATTGTGCACAGATTCCAGACCACATAGGTACTATCTTTAAGATCATAACATCACAATATGTGGCATTCTTGTAAAAAGACACCCACTTTGCCTCAGTCGCTCTTTGTGTTATGGAATCAGTGTGGTCAGTCAGTCACGTGTGTTATAAACAGTGACATCAGTAAGCACAGAACCCAGACTATGAATGTTATGTCTGTCATTTTGTAGCTTGTTTGTGGTGTAAATAAACTTGAGACTCAACAGAAGCTGACTAGCTTTGGTTTGTGCTAAAGGGCTATCATATATCGAAAACCATAAATCAACATTTGACTTTTCAGTCCCTTGACCTTGGTCTAATGATTTATTAAATCATAGATAATTTGTACCTCAACTTCACTTACCACACCCATTGCATTTATACCCATATCCACTGGTAACTTTATTCATCAAAAATCTATCCATTATAGGCTTGAAAAATGACAACCAGTCTTGAATCACAGTCTTTTTAAGGACAGAAATTTGTGGAATTTAATTATTTTATGATGAGTTCTTCTGGGGCTTTTGTCCATTGAACAATTAGCTCAAATATTACAACAGAATTACGGTGGTACTCATGTCTGTCCATAGCAGAAATGATATAATAATAAATAAGTAAGGAGGTGATGGCCTAGTGATATTATTGTTGGACTGTTAATTCAGAGATCCAGATAATGTTCTGGCGACCTGGGTTTGAATTCAGCCATGGCAGATGGTGGAATTTGAATTCAATAAATGTCTGGAATTAAGAATCTAATGATGTCCATGAATCCATTGTCGATTGTCTGAAAAACCAATCTGGTTCACTAATGTCCTTTAGGGAAGGAAACTGCTATCCTTACTTGGTCTGGCCTACATGTGACTCCGGACCCATAGCAATGTGGTTGACTCTTAACTGCCTTCTGGGCAATTAGGGATGGGCAATAAATGCTGCCTAGCCAGTGATGCCCCTCATCCCATGAATGAATAAAGAAAAAAAAAGTGCTATTATAAGACATTAAAATCTCTGAGAAATATAAACGAGACCACAACATACTTATACCTTGTCAAAGTTTCTCTGTTTCTTGTCAAGAGCCGCTGCTGCTGAGTTTGCCCTCTCCACATCTATCATAAGGTCCTCCACTTCATTTTGCAATCTCTGTTTTGTCTTTTCTAGTGAAGCACATTTAGAGTTTACAGCCTCAATGTGCTCTTCTGCATCCTGCAGACGTTGAGCAAGCTTCTTCCTGAGAAGGGTAAGTGCAAAAAATGTTGTAACAAATATCATCTCAATGACCATGTTGTACAGAACCCAACTCTGATTTCGCTATAACATACTTGGCCTCTTCCAGTTCCTCTGTGCGCTGGATTGCATCAGTTTCGTATTTTGTCCTCCACTGAGCAACTTCACTGTTGGCCTTGGACATGCCGCGCTGGAGCTCGGCCTTTGCCTCCAGTTCCTCTTCATATTGTTCACGGAGCAAATCACAGTCATGGCGGGCGGATTGCAGAGCATGTGCCAAGGCACCCTTCGCCTGAAATAATTAACAAGTTGGATGAGGATTTAATAGTAATTATGAAGAAACTGTTATAAAATTAATATGGGCAATTTGCTTAAATTATTCTGATACCTTTGTTTCTTCCTCCAATAGTCTCTTGAGCTCTTCAATCTGTTGAGTATATCCTTGTTTACCTCTTGTCAGCTGAGATACTAAGGTTTCTTTCTCCTCTACTTGGCGATTCAGTTCACCTTAAATCAGAAGATATTCCAAGCAAAACATTATAAAAATGTTAAGTGCATATTAGTTGTATTTTTTTGCATGCAGGTGATGAGCAGCTATTGGAAATCCACATGGTACAGACAAACACCATAACTATGGTTGTTGCATAAGGAGATTTATATATGTAAAGGTTTAACCCTGCATATGAAGATAAAAGTGTAATGTTTGGCTACGGTTGGCCCACTGGCTTTCGGGAACAGAACAAAAGTATAGTATTTTCCAGACTTTGAACAATAATAGATAAATACCGTTTTCTGTTGCAAGACGTGCTTTGTGAGTTGATAAATCATTGATCAAACGTTGGTGCTCATCATGTTTGGCCTTCAGTTCGCTGACCTGGTCCTCAAGAGTTCGAGCCACTTTCTCAAGGTTTGCCTAAAACCAATACACAGAATTCTCAATGGATATGAGAAAAATCCAATAATTATTCATTAGCAATACTTGTATAAATGAATAGGGTACAGCCACATTAAAACCATACCTTGTTTTTCGATACAGATTCCATGTTGCTAGCCAGGTCATCAATTTCCATCTTCAGCTCACTCTTTTCTTTCTCCAGCTTCTGTTTCACACGTTGCAGGTTGTCGATTTGTTCCCAAAGTTCAGCCACACTATCAGCCTGCTTCTTACGAAGAGCAGCAGCTGTGGTTTCATGCTGGAGGGTTGCTTCTTCCAGATCGCGCCGCATCTTCTGAAACTCCGCTTCACGTTTCTTGTTCATTTCAATCTGTGCTGCAGTCGCACCTCCAGCTTCTTCTAGTCGTTCTCTGATTTCTTCAAGTTCCCGAGCAAGGTCAGCTCTCTGCTTCTCAGTCTTAGCATGAGCGGCACGTTCAGCTTCAATTTCCTCCTCAAGCTCTTCAATACGAGCCTGAAAGTGCATATTTGTTGATTTTAATCTTGGAACAAGTAACATCAGTTCATGCACCCAATCTTTATGAAGGAAACATTGACATTTTTACCAGATAAGTAATTCACCTGTAATTCTTTAATCTTTTTCTGTAGTTGGGAGCCCAAAACCTGTTCATCTTCAACTTTGCTTTGAAGTTGGCTGATATCAAATTCTTTCCTTTAATAATAAGGAATAAATTAAACTAAATCACTCAGTTAATTGTGTTTCCATATTATTGATGAACTTGCACAAGAATCTGTTTCACTGACAGCTGATGCTCAGGAATATATAAAATGCAGTCTCAATTTGTTAATTTGTACCATGTATTTTATCAGAGGTGTACTCTTTTGAACATTTAAATTGAGTAACTTTCTGAATGCAATCAGAATTATCACAATATCTAATGACTGAGTTTAGAATTACCCTCTGACTGAAGAACCAATATCTCCATTTTCTTATCAACAGAAAGGAAATATATAAACATTCTAATGAATATAAGGGAAGAAAACATAGAAACTGACTTTTTTAGCTTCTCATCTAATTGCTGCTTATCATTCTCCAAGTCCATTATGGTTTCTTGTGACAGCTTCAAGTCACCTTCAAGCTTCCTCTTAGCACGTTCAAGATCCATGCGAAGTTTCTTCTCTTGCTCTAGAGAACCTTCAAGCTTTTTAAGGAAATAAAACATTTTTAATTGACTTTTCAAGAAAAAAAATCTCATTTTCGTCAATCATTTTTGACCTAGTTGTGTTTATGATCACTTACATCATCAACTTGTTGTTCCAGCTTGGTCTTTGCTTTGGTCAGAGTGTTGACTTTGTCTTCCTCAGCCTGAAGGTCATCCAGAGTTTGCTGATGAGCCTCTTGGGGAGCTTTCTTTTCCTTTGTTAATTTAGCAATGTTTTCATCAAGGGTAGCCATCTCCTCAGTGAGATTTTTAACCTTTGTTCATCAAAAATTAAACATACAGAAAACTTTCAGTAAGTGTCATCTAAAAATGTGAACATTCTATGTTGTTTACCTACTATATGTAATGAAAGTACAACATTAGTATGAGAAAATTAATGGAATTAAAGAATGACAAATCCCCAGGACCTGACAGATTTCATCTGAGGCTGTTAAAGGAAGAAAGTGCACTGCATTGTAGATCCCTAACTATCATTGTTCAGAGTTCCCTAGATATAGGAGTCATTCCTTCTGGATTGCAAAATTCCACATGTCACTCCACTTTTTAAGAAAGTCAGAAGTGTAAGACTGGGGAATTACAGACCAGATAGCCAAACATTGTGTTGGGGAAATTGTTGGCCTCTAGAATCAAGGAGCTCCAGAAGGCATTTTATAACGTCCCACATAACAGACTATAAACTAAGCTAGAAGCCCACAGAATTGAGGGAAAATTATTGACATGTCTGGGGAATTGGTTGAGTAGCAGGCGACAGTAGCAATAATGGATAAGTACTGAAATGGGCAAGATGTGACCAGTGGTGTCCCATGAGGATCTGTATTAGGTCCTCAATTATTCACGTTATTTATTAATGGCTTGAATAATGGCATAGAAAGTCCTATATCCAAATTTGCTGATGACACAAAGTTAGGCGGCATTATAAACAGCATAGATGAAAATTTACAATTACAAAGGTGTCTTGACAGACTAACTGAATCGGCAAAATTGTGGCAGATGGAATTGTAAACAACATTTGCCATTTTGGTTGTCCATTTTGGACAGAAAAAGGTTAGATCAGGGTACACTGTAGATGGTATGAAGTTAAATGCAGTGGACGTCCAAGAAGACTTGGGGCTCAGATCTTTAAGGTGCATATTTCTTTAAAATGTCACACACAGGTGCAGAAAATAATCAAGAAAGCTAATGGAATGTTTATATTTTATTGGACTGGAGGACAAGGATGTGGAAGTTCTGTTGCAGTTATACAAAACCCTGGTCAGGTTCCACTTCGAGGACTTAGCAGATCTGGGCAATACAGCTTAAGAAGGATATATTGGCCTTGAAGGGAATACATCATAGGTTTTTAAGAATGATACCACAACTTCCAAGGATTAAGATATGAGGAGAGATTAGGCCTAATTTCTGCAGAATTTAGAAGGTTAAGGGGTCATATAATCAAAGCCTTCAAGAAATTAAAATGAAAAGACACGATAGATAAAGATAAATTATTTCTACAGGTTGAGCATTCTAGAATTTGGGAGCATAATCTGCGAATTAGTGCTAGACCATTCAGGAGAGACGTTAGGAAGCATTTCTGCACAAAAAGGGTTGTAGATGTTTGGAACTCTTTTTTCCACAAATGGCAATGGATGCTGGATCAGTTGAGATAGATAATTTTTTTTGTTAAACAAAGGTATTAAGGGATACAGTCCAAAGGCAGGTACATTGAGTTAGGCCACAGAGCAGCCATGATATCCAGAATGATAGAACAGGCTCGAAGGGCTGACTGGCCTACTCCTGTACCTGTGTTCCTACCTTTATATAAAAAGACCTTTTCACACCTTGTTCTCAGTGGCATGCTTTTCCTTTTCAACTTTGGCTAAAGTGAGCTCCAAGTCATCAATGTCTTTCTTCAGTTCTGAGAATTCATCCTCCAGTTTTCTTTTCTTAGCTGTGAGTTCAGCATTTATCTCCTCTTCTTCTTCCAGCCTTTCATTGGCTTCTTTTAATTTAGCCTCCAGTTGAATTTTATTTTTAATGAGTCCTTCACATCTTTCTTCAGCATCTGCGAGAGTTTCAATTTCCTGCAAAAAAATGATGCAATTAATGATATGATGCTATATTTTTCTAAGTTGTAAACAGAACTTATTGAATTAATTTGAGGATATCGATACTGCTTGGACTTGGAGTTCCAGATCATTCTTTTCCTGGACAATAGCCACCATTTTCTCTTCCAATTCCTTCCTGCGAGCTTCAGATTTAGCAAATGCTTCCTTAGTTTTCTCAAACTCATCTTTCATATTTGCCATTTCCTTCTCAGTTTCAGCACTCTTCAGGAGAGGTTTGATCTTGAAATACAGTTGCATCCATGGCCAATGTTTGACATGTGTGAACGCACGGATATTATACTGTAGAGTGTACAGTGCTTCCCTAAAGGATGCAATTAGACAGAGAAACAGAGTTCATGCCCAACCTTTAATAACATTTGTACATGAGCAAAATGGTATCATATTTAAACGTTTTTGGTGAAATATACACTTTTTGATGTTTATACTTGATGATATTTACCTCCTTTCCATCATTTTCTTAAATTCAACCCTCATTAGGTATCCGCGGCAAATAGCCTGAGTTCGGGTAACAAGTTGAGCCAATTTTTCATCTCTCATCTCTTCAAGTAAACCCAAGAGACCAGCCTTGAAGAACACCTTAAATAAATGCAAGCTTTTTTGTTGAAGAGCAAAATGTAAATTTGTAAACTTGTAAATTTTAAAAACATGATTCAATTTGGTTTTAGATTGTTGATTTGACAGAAGACCATTCATGTCACAGTTGCAGTGTGAAAAGCTTTGTCTCCATCCTAATAGAGTAATTTGTAGTAGGTTTGGACTAGCTCCTTTTCTCTATTTCCATAATAATGCAGGAGCCACAAAGCAAACATTATGTTCTCTAGCTTAAACATAAAGCCATATTAACGGGTCTTCCTATAACTTCACACCAAGAAACTTTCATTTTAAATTTAATTAGCTTCGTGTGTCCAAATTTGTACTGTGTGTGATCAACATCAATGGATCCCAATAGCTTCTCAGAAGCCTACTTGCTATCAATGAACTGACCTTCAGGAATGGCACTTGCATGAAGAACCCTGTATCTATTGTATCAGAATATTCAACACATTATTTTTATTTTTATTTCTCTTTAGAACTGCATCTGCTAATTAATTTTGTAGAATGTAAAGTTGAAGTGTACATTTTAATTACTAATACCTTTGCTTGAAGTCACCGTAGATGATTCTGCTTGGGAATCCCTTTCTGCAGATTCTGATACCTTCAAGCACACCATTGCACCTCAGCTGGTGTATGACAAGGAAGTTATCCATTGCACCTGTTGGTTAAAACATACAATGATTTAAATACTGCACACCAAATAAATATCTTGCACCCTTTTAAAGTTAAAAATCAAGGACAGTGTCTATTATAGATTTCATTTGTGATTTATTTGTCAAAAATGTTGTGTATAGGGAGGAAATTACACTTGCCTGGTGTCTTTGTCTCATTGGGGATAATACAGCGTACAAAGTGGGGATGTGTAGTTCTCAGGTTAGTCATCAGTTTGCCTAAGTTTTCCTATGAAGTGAACGAGAAAGGAATATTGATCTCCAGTTTTGTCCCATGATGTTGATAATAATAATTCAATAGAATATTGTATTTGGCACACTCAATCAATATTTTTCTCACTCACTCAAATTCATTAGAACTTGGTTCACTACGTATTGCCAATATCCATATAAGAGAAAATCATACCCTAAATAGAGCTGATACTGTCTGGAAGGAAGCACCCTTCTTTTTGCCACCCTTCTTAGCACCGGTTTCAGCTACAAAAAAGGAAGACATGTGTTTGTTCTAATCTAATTAGAAAAGCGAGATATACAATGCTCACAAAAGGGAATGTTAACATTTGCATGCAAAATAATTCTACCTTCAGCTGTGGCCGCATAGAAATAAGCCAACAGTTTCACTGATGATTTCTGGAGAAGTCCAGTTACAGTTTCATTCAGGGGGTCCTTGTTCTTATCCAGCCAGCCAGTAATGTTATAGTCCACAGTTCCAGCATAATGGACCAGTGAGAAGTGAGCTTCAGCCCTACCTTTGGCAGGCTTTGGTTTCTGGAAGTTGTTTGACTTACCAAGTTGCTGATCATATAGTTTATTCTTGAAGGAAGTGTCTGAGGCCTTCGGGAACATGCACTCCTCTTCCAGGATTGAGAAGATCCCCATGGGCTGTGGATGTGACAAAGTTCAGGGATGTTGAGATAATGAAACAAATGAAATGATGCCTCTATAAATAGATTTCAGCTTTTATAAACATCTTGCGTGATATTACTGACCTTTTCAATGAGCTCAATGCAAGCAGCCAGATCCATACCAAAATCAATGAATTCCCATTCAATTCCTTCCTTCTTGTACTCTTCTTGTTCCAGAACAAACATGTGGTGGTTGAAGAATTGCTGCAGCTTCTCATTAGTGAAGTTGATACATAACTGTTCCAGGCTGTTGAACTGAATATACAGAGCAATTTAAAGCCTTAGTTATTTTTCTACTTGCATATTTAATGCTGTAATGTTTCAATAGTTTATTTTGTGCTATTTATGTTTGATCCTTACATCAAAAATTTCGAACCCAGCAATATCCAGCACACCAATAAAAAACTGCCTGGCCTGTTTTGTGTCCAGTTGCTGATTGATACGGATGACCATCCACAAGAACATTTTCTCAAAAATTGATTTGGCAAGGGCACCAATTGCGTTGTAGACCTGAAAGAATGCAAGATTTGTTTGAGCCAAAAGTAGTAGCTATATGAAATGTATTAAATGTCTACACACCCATAACATTGCAATAATATCTTTGACAACTGTACCTGCTGAACTGTTTGACCTTTGGTCACAAATTCATTGCCAACCTTGACTCGGGGGTAACATAAAGCCTTTAGCAAATCTGCAGAGTTGAGGCCGGTCAGGTAAGCGACTTTGTCGGCATCTAACAAAATAGAACAAGTCATCTAAGTTAAGAATGCTGCAATAAACAGTGAGCGCTATTGTTTTTATTTTTCTTAATGTCTTACTGCTATGCTGAGTGGTCTTGTACTGCAATGTATATCATTTTTCTCTCTGAATCAGAAGCTCTGGATTCAGGTCACACCACAGGATTTGGTGGCCAAATAAAGGTCCTGCTGTAACTCAACTAAACAGGTAGAGTATTAACCTGCAAATCTTTTCTCGAGATGCCAGCGAAGGCAGGTTTGAGTGGGCAAAATTCCTGCTCAGCCTTGCAATGCAAAGGGGTTTGGAGCCTTTATTATCTCTGTCCATAGCTCCAAACTACACCATCTAGTTCTTTAAAACCATTTAGGGAAGAAAATCTGCCATCCTTACCTGGCCTACACATGACATTTTTTGTTCATTTGTAGGACATGGGTGTCGTTAGCTGGCCAATATTTATTGCCCATCCCTAGTTGCCCTCAGAACATAGTGGTGAGCTTCTGCCTTAAACTGCTGCAGTCCCAGACTTTTCGATTGTAATGGCCTAGCAAACCACTCAGTTCAAGGGCAATTAGAAATAGACACCAGCTGCTAGCTTTGTCAGTGACACCCATATCCCATGAAATAACCTTTTAAAAACCCACTTTTGTTGTTAGCTTTACTGAAAAGCCATTGAAAAAGTATAACTTGTTAGATGAAATGCTTCAAATTAGCTACTAAGTCTATTATTATTATCAACTAGTTTCATTTGCCCTGAAAGATTGACATTACACTTGTTCAACGTTCTCCAGTAGGATATGAGCTTCCACTTTTTATAAAGTAAAAATACAGCAGTTTTAAAGCTTGATTATTTGATATTTTAGCTTCTGTCTTATTCCAATCCTAACAATTTACTTCACCATTTGAAAATTTATATTAAAATTGAAAGATAAAGTGTTTATAACTTCCTCAATTACTGTGTGAGGAAAAATGTGCGATTATATAATTTGGCCGGAAGAAGAAAGGAAATGAATATTGTTTAAATGGAGAAAGACTGTAGAAAGCTGCAACATGGAGGCATTTGGGGCCCCTCAGCAAAAATGACAAAAAGATTATATCCAAGTTCATTAGGTAGGATGGAAGGCTAATCAAATGTTGGCCTTTATTCTGAAGGAAATGGAATATAAAAATAGGGAGGTTTTGCTAAAACAATACAAAGTACTAGAATGCTGTGAACAGTTTTAGCTCTCTTACCTAACAAAAGACATACTGGCATTGGAGACATTACATTAAAGGTTCAAATGGTTGATCTGAAGATGGAAGAATTTTCTTGTTTGAAAGGGTTTGAGTAGATTGGGCCTGTACTCTTTGGACTTTAGAAGAGTGAGAGGTGATCTTAATGAAGCATACAAGATTCTTTAGGGTCTTGACTAGATACATGCGGAGAGGTTACTTCCCATTGTAGGAGAGTCTAGCACCGGACAGCACGATCCCAGAGTAAGACTCACACATGTAAGACTGAGATGAGGAGGAATTTCTTCTCTCAGAGGTTAGTGATCTGTGGAGTTCTTTAACAAAGACGGTTTTAGAGGTTGTGTTCTTAAGTGTATTCAAGTTTGAAACAGAGTTTTAATTAGTAGGGGAATCATGTGTCATGGGAAAAGGTAGGAAAGTTGACTGAGGATTACTAGATTAGCTGTGATCTCATTGAATAGCAGAGCTGACTCACTGGGCCAAATGGCCTGTTTCTGCTCCTACATCTTATGTTCCTCCGGTGTGGGAGAATCCTTCAATGGTCATTGACCGATTATCCTCCTTGCTGGCCTCACAGCTATACATAGCAATTGCTTTGATTGTACACCAGATTTAATTTGTGGTCAGGAAGTGCACAACAGTGCAACAAAGATCACAAGGCCTTTTGTGGACAGCTTTCTTGAAGTCAGAAGCCAAAAATTGGTGCTACCTGTTTTGTAAATAACATACTTGAACCTTTTGGAAATAGCTTCAACTTTGTTTAAATTATAACTTGACATGGACAATTGAAATTTAATTAGGAACATAGGTTCAGGAGTAGCCATTCAGCCCCTCAGGCCTGTTCTGTCATTCAGTGAGATCATGGCTGATCTATGCCCAAACTCCATATACCTCAATGTCTTTGCTTAACAAAAGTTACCTATCTCAGACTTAAAATAAACAAATGATTTAGCATCCAGTGCTAATTATGAAAGAGTTCCAAACATCTACCACCCTTTGTGTGTAGAGTGCTTCCTAATATCCCTCTTGAAAGGCCTGGCCCTAATTCTCAGATTATGACCACTACTTCTGGAATCTTCAACCAATAGAAATAGTTTATCTTTACCTACCCTGTTTTTTTTTCCTGTTAATATTTTGAAGTCTTTGATCAGATCACCCCTTAACCGTCTAATTTTGAAAGGACAAACTTTAGTACATGCTGCAGTGAAGGGAGATGTATTACATTGTTACCTTCTGTGCCATCAGGCTCAGCCTGCTCCTCTCGTTGTTTCTGCTTGAACTTCATGTTACCAAAGTGCATTACTGCACCAGTGAGTTTGTAGATGCTCCATTTCTCCTCATTGGTGAAGCCCAGGATATCGATAGCAGTCTTTACAGCCAAACAAAAGAGTGAAAATCCGAAAAGAAAAGAAACATTTGTTGAAATAATCTCATCTACTTACTTGTGAAAGTATTGAAATGTACTTTGAAATGTCATTTTACCACATCCTAAGCATCCAAAAAAGTTTTATTTTCTGTCTGGAACCATAGATAAATATTACTCTATTTGGAGAAGCTGGATAGGCTGGGACATTTTTCATTGGAACATAGGAGGTTGAGGGGTGATCTTGGAGAGGTTTTTAAAATCATGAGAAGTATAGATAAGGTGAATGGCAAGTGTCTCTTCCCTGAGTTGGGGGATTTTAATACTAGGGAGCATATTTTTAAGGTGAGAGGAGAAAGATTTAAAAAACATGAGAGGCAACATTTTTTACTCAGAGTGGCTCCTGTGTGGAGTGAACTTCCAGAGCAAGTGGTGGATGTGGGTACATTTAGAACATTTAAAGACATTTGGATAATAACATGAATAGGAAAGGTTTGAAGGGATATGGGCCACGCGCAGAAAGGTGGGACTAGTTTTATTTGAGATTATGATTGGCATGGACTGGTTGAACCAAAGGGTCTGTTTCCATGCTGTATGACTCCATAACTGTATCATCTTTATTGTAAACTTTGCAATATTAAAGAAAAATTGAGTATTTTTGCTAAGTGCCTAACTTTTTGCATGCCTTTCAAGGTACCAGCAGGAATAAGAGAATACAACTAAAGATAAACTGCTGATACTCACATCAGTTGCCACCAATTCTTCATTATCATCAATACTGTTGACACTAATCTCACCCTGGCTGACAAATGGATAGTCATAGGGGTTGGTAGTAATGAGGCAAGCCTCTGTAGAAATCAAAATAAGCAATTTGTGGGAATGTTTGCAACAAATAGTATGAGTATTCCATAATATTCAGTTTTACCCTCAGACTTCTTCTCCTCTATTCAGCCAATATGTCAAATTCAGTTCAAATTATATATTTGCCAAGCCACCACTGAATTCATTACAGACAGGAGAACCCTTTATAAAATATATATAAGTTTGGAATTAAAATGTGAAAACAACCACATTAAATTACAATCATAATGCTTGGAATTTTTTTACAGCTATCTATTTGTAAAATGAGAGTAAGGTACAGTATATGGTAAAAATTCAACCTTTGAAACTAATAGCTCCCATCTTAGCAGAGGACAAAACTTCAGTCCTTACCAACAATTTCTGGCTTGTGGTTGGTCATCATCTGGTAGAAAATGTGGTAACTCCTTTCAGCTTTTAGCTGGAATGTTACTCTGGATTTTTCCAGCAGATCTAGAGAGAATGTGCACACACACAAATGTAGATTTACTGGTGAACCATTCTGTATGACCAGAAATTGTTCTACAAATATTGCAAATCGAATTCAACTGCACTTACAGGTTTCAATATCAGCAGAAGCCAGTTTCCCAGTGGTACCAAAGTGAATTCTGATGAATTTACCCTGGAATGTAAAGGTTATTGAAATCAAAGATTTGAAGCAAGATTTCACAACAAATACACAGTGTACTGCGTGATATTGACAGATACTAATTGTGACAATTTATGCAATGCATACTAGAGGATACCGAGCAAGAAAGTTTGCAACTGAAAGAAATGTTTCAGAAACTTACGAAGCGACAGGAGTTGTCATTCCTCACTGTCTTGGCGTTCCCAAAGGCTTCCAGCAATGGGTTAGCCTGTATGATTTGATCCTCCAGGGACCCCTGCAAAAAGAGACTTCCCGTTAACACAAACCGAAAACGGAAATTGCTGGAAAAACTCAATCGGTCTGGCAGCATCCGTGGAGCGAAATCAGAGTTAACATTTCGGGTCCAGTGATCCTATCTCAGAACAGGGGTTTAACGGGTTTCCGTTCAAATAGTTTGGAGTATTTAACGAGTCAAGAAACGAGTTACGGCAAAACAGCAGGAAATTGCTGCATTTTACTGGATTCCTTTTCTTTTACCTGCATCTTCCCAGATTTCTGGGCTTCTTTCTTCTTGGCAGCATCACCTGTGGCTCCAACTGAGGAGCTGGATGACACGTTTCGTGTTCACAGTCTTTCCGGCACCGGATTCTCCACTGGACTGGGTGGGGATAGAAAATGAGGAAATTTAACAATTGCTGGACCAAAAAAGCGATTAAAGCAGTCTGGAGTCAATGCCAGTTCTGTTGCCTAACTCCCGACCTCGACGAGATTATATTAAAACAGCAACACTTACGTGATCAGGATCGACTGGTTTTCACGGTCTGCGAAGAAAACCGAAATTCATAACAGAATGCGACGTGAGTTTAACCCGTCGGCCTGGTTTCAACCAGTATTCTTTTTAAATAAAATCAGGCAGAAATGAGAAATGAATCAATGAGAAAGCACAGTCTCACCAGTTTGCATGAACTGATAGGCATTATCAGAGATGGAGAAGATGTGGGGAGGAGCCTCTTGACGCTTCTTGCCCTTGTAAGCCGCCACGACCTCGGCTTCGTACACTGGCAACCACTTGTAGGGGTTCACCGTGACAGAGAACAGCCCAGAGTAGGTCTACATTTGGGGAAAGGAATGAGGCATTTTTTCTATCTTCCATGATCATGTTTAATGCTGCAATCTGTATTGGCCGTACTTACATAGATCATCCAGGCAGCATAACGCTCTTTGATGTTATATAACACAGATGCTTCATTCAAGTGGGTCAACATAGCCATATCTTCGATTTTATCGAATTTTGAAGGGTTCATTGGGAGAACTTGGTCTTCTTTGATGGTTACTGTCTGCAAAATAATTGGCATGTTAATTTAATGGAATGTGGGTTTTTTGTGAATGATTTCAGAATAATTTACATTTCCATTGTTCAACTGACCCTCTTATCGATAGTCTCCACCATGGCTTTACCACCTTCCTTGCTCTTGGCTGTACCTTTAACGTACATTTCCTTGTCATCGTGGACATAGCAGGCAGTTTTAGCGTCGAATGGTCGATTCTGAGCTTCCAGTCTCTCCTTTTCACTTTTGCGCAAAAAGGACGCCGCCTTTCCAAACACTGCCATTTCAAATCCCCCATGGTTTCTGTTTATTGCTGAGATAAACATGTATATTTGAGTGCATTACTTTTTGACACAATCTTTATTTTGGCCAGGAAGCAAGATCGCCCATATTTGAACTTCA
Source organism: Rhincodon typus (assembly GCF_021869965.1). Taxonomy (NCBI): domain Eukaryota; kingdom Metazoa; phylum Chordata; class Chondrichthyes; order Orectolobiformes; family Rhincodontidae; genus Rhincodon; species Rhincodon typus. The sequence continues at coordinate 37,762,150 of NC_063354.1, forward strand.
TTAACTGCTGCTTGTGCGGGATGATATATCATCCATATATTTCTGAATATTAATTACATATTGTTTTAATTTATTCTATCCCGTTATTGCACTAATTTCGCAGAGTTCATTTTACAACCTCTTTAGCGTTTAATTGCAAGCTCCGCAGATATCTTATCCTTTATCGTTTATTGCAAGCTTTTCAAATCTTTAATTTTTTTAGCGATTTGATTAGCATCAGTTTAAAACTGTAAGACTGAAGTATATAAATAGCTCCATAAACTATATTCAAGTGCAGAGTAGCTGGTACTCTCCCAGCAGACTCGATGGGCTGAACGGCTTAATTCTGTTCCGATTTCCCCAGATAGTCTGTTTTTGAAGAGAACACACCGCATCCTTTTAATTTTCAGAATCGGACCAATTTATCCAGCGTTTATTTCGCTAGCATTGCAAACGGGACAAGTGGCCGGAAATGCCCACGTTATGTCTTTTGAATGTAATGTCCATGGAACGGGCATGTTCGGAACACCAAAGTGATTCCCAAGTTTTAATTACAGTAAATGACATTTCTGTATTCAGTGATTTTAAAGTTGTCGGACACTTGTGGCGCGCAGTATTTATGTGCCATAAAAATATCACGCAATAGCGTGCTGCTGAACTCGTTGCACGCAGCACGGTATGAGATAACTATCTGAAATCAAACAACTTGCAAACTACACTGCAAGTGCTGTGTAGGCTCACAGTTGTAATCAATGCTCCTTCAGATAGCCGGAGCAAACACGATGGGCCGAACGGCATGCTTCTGCACTGTAACAATTCTGTGATTCAATTCTTAAGACAGTGGCACTGATTTTTTTTTAATCCAAAAAAATATAGTTTCCATTTGGTTGCAGTAATAATCCATACCTTTTATCAGTCACAGGCAAGAAGAAACAAACCTCCACAGCAAGCCTAGCAAAAAAAAAGGTACAGAATGAATACATTAATTTTACTTCTTTGGATATAATTTCAATGTACAAGTCATTGTTATGTCCTCTGGCCCTTATTTTGAAAGAATTTTCTGAAATAATTTATTTTGTTATAACACAGTATAACACATCTCAACACATGTTGAGATCCTCTCTTTGTCACTGAAAAAACTTGACCTCAAATGATAAAAAATACAGTGACAAACCGACCTTGATGGTTAGACACCAGCAGCTCTCTCTATTTCCTGGACAACTTATATATGTGATTTTTTTTTGTCAGCACAGCAGGTCCAGTTCCTATATTTAGCATACAAAAGCCCAATGATGGCTTTAACTGGTATTCTAATATCAGGATATAATTAGAGAAGCAACATCAGTAATTTCGCTTGGTATTTTTCAACATTCCTTATGCTTCTATATAAGTTGAGTACTTGAAACTGAATATGACAAGCCCTGTTTTTGATACCTTCATACACTGAAACTCTAAAATTGGCTTCTAGTCAACAGGTGGAACTTCCTTGGTGAGCATACTTTGCGGATATTGTTAAGAAATCCATTTACTAAAATATGTCTTGCTGTTTATAAATTCATTCCATATTACAGATATTATTACATATTATGCATATTATACATATAATATTACATATTATAGCCACACAAACTTGCAAACAACAGCAGAGGTTTGTTTTTAATTAATATATATTTGTCATGTGTATTCTTATTTGAAATTTTGTGCAATAGAAAAGGGCATAATCTTTTTACAGTCTTTAAGAGTGATAGAGTTGTACAGCACAGAAATAGACCCTTTGTCCAAGCTGACCAGATGTCCTAAATTAATCTAATCCCATCTGGCAGCAGTTGGCCTATACCGCTCTAAAACCTTCTTGCACACATTACCCCAGGAATTGCTGAAAATATAGTGGTAAATTAGTAACAAAAGTACAGATTGCTGGAAAATTTCAGCAGGTCTGGCAGCATCTGTGGAGAGAAATCAGAATGTTCTGAGGGAGAGTCTCTCAACCCAAAATGTTAACCCTGATTTCTCTCCACAGATGCTGCCAGACCTGCTGAACATTTCCAGCAATCTCGATTTTTGTTTCTGGTTTACAGCATCTGCAGTTCTTTTGTTTTGTGTGCTAAATTAGAGTTGCTTGTCACAAATTCCTGCAATTGTGAGGTATCAAAGACCTGTCTTAATTTCCTATTCTCTACAAAGTACTGGCTAGTTTGTCTCCTTCACTAATCTCTACAAAGCCAAACAGAATGTGACCTTAAAACGACTTGCTTGTACAGAATCCAAAATCATAGAGTTATAGAATCCCTGCAGTGTGGAAACAGGCCCTTCAGCCCAACAAGTCCGCACCAACCCTCAGAACATCCGACCCAGATCCATCACCCTTATCTACACATCCATGGGCAATTTAGCATGGCCAATCCACCTAAAATGCACATCTTTAGACTGTGGGAGGAAACTGGAGCATCCAGAGGAAACCCACACAGACACAGGCAGAATGTGCAAACTCCACACAGACAGTCGCCCAAGGGTGAAATCGAACGCTGGTTCCTGGCGCTGTGAGGCAGCAGCGCTAACCACTGAGTCACTGTGCTGCCCTTTCTGACAAAAAAAAACAGAAAGAACCGTGGATGCTGGAAATCAGAAACAAACAAACAGAAGTTGCTGGGAAAACTCACCAGGTCTAACTGCATCTGTAGAGAGAAATCAGTTAATGTTTTGGTGAACCTACTTCAGAACTCCAAAACCAGATACTGTAACTATATGATGATCACCATTAAATCCAATAAGTGAACATGTCAAATTCTAGGGGGACATAGATTTAAGGTGAGAGGGGAAAGCTTAAAGGAGATGGGTGAGGAAATATTGTTACACAGAGGATGGTAAATACCTGAAACGTGCTGCCAGGGGAGGTGGTAGAAGCAGATACATTAGCAAAGTTTAAGAGGCATTTAGACAGACACATGAACAGAGGAATAGAGGAATATGGACCATCTGCAGCCAGATGGGATTACCTTAGAATGGCATCATGGTTGTCACAGACATGATGGGCCAAATGGCCTGTTCCTGTGCTGTATTGTTCTATGTTCTATGTAAATAAATAAGGCAAAGTTCTCTACCCAGAAACTGGTTAGAATGTGGACTTATTTTTGAATGGAGGAATAGTGACCTCAGTGAACTCAGATACATTTAAGAAAAAGATGATCATTGATATTTCTGGGAAAAATTAATAGGATGATATCTAGATAGGGTTAAATGAAAGTGGAGATTTGTGTAAAGCAAAAAGAATGGCATTGATTTTTATCTTCCAAAATTCCCCATGGAATGGATAATAGGAAAAGTAACACCATTGTACAAGATAGGTTGAAGAAAGTAAAGAATTTTAGATCTACTAAATTGACATCTGTAGTAAGAAAAATGCTAGAATTTATTAATAAGGGTAGGGTAACAGTACACTTGTGAAATCACAGTATTATTAATCAGTGTCGATACGATATAATGAAAGTGGAATTGTGTTGGATAAGTATATGAGTTTAATTTTGATAAATGTGAAGTGCTGCATTTTGGTAAGGCAAACCAGGGCATGACTTATACAGTTACTGGCAGGACCCATGGGAACATTGCTGAACAATGAGACCTAGGGTTGCAGGTGCATAGTTCCTTGAAAGTGGAGTCTCAGATAGACAGGGTGGTGAAGAAGGCATTTGGCACACTTGCCTTCATTGGCCAGAACATTGAGCACAGGAGTTGGGATGCCATGTTGCAGCTGTACAGGACATTGGTGAGGCCACTGTTAGAATACTGTGTACAATTCTGGTCGCCCTTCTAGAGTGAGGTTGTTGTTAAACTTGAGATGATGCAGAAAAGATTTACAAGGATAATGGTAGGATTGGAGGGTTTGAGTTATAGGGAGTGGCTGAATAGGCTGGGGCTTTTTTTCCTGGAATATTTGAGGCTGACGAGTGATCTTATCGAGGTTTATAAAATCATAAGGAGCAGGGGTATGGTGAATAGCCAAGACCTTTTTCCTAGGGTGAGCAAGTCCTAAACTAGAGGGTATAGGTTTAAAGTGAGAGGGAAAAGATTTAAAAAGGACCTGAAGGGTCATGGAGGGAGTGTGATTCTCTAAGGATTGTGGCTAGCTTTGACTATCTTCCGAGCCCATTATTGCTTCCCTGTGCAACTTATCAGCTCTGAGTAAGAGGTGTCCTTCCACAACTGCAGATTTTGTGCTATTTCTGTTTTCCTGACTGCTAATGACCGTCTTAGGATTCCTAAATCAGTAACGTTGTTCAGAGGGTAAAATAATTCTCCCCTCGAAATTTCTTTTATTCTGAATTCTCTTCACCATTTGGTATTTTGCATTTTAGTTAAAAAGCCTACTGTTGATCGCCATGCTGTTTCTCCCCAATGCCACTATTGGCACTTGTGGTATTTCTATGTTTGGGTAGTACAAATCAACCAATTCTCTTTTCTACTCTTTTAAAAGGCCAAATTAACATCTCGTTAGACAGCTCCTGATGGGGTACGGTAACAAAAACACCACAAAATAGTTAAAGGGAGTTTGTTAAAAATGAATAGAAACTTACTTAACAAAAATAATGTTATTCAGTGTGATGATGCAACCGAGGTCCTGCGGTGCTCATTAAAACCTTCTATTGTGCAACTGGACAATACACGCTCTCTCTTGATGTGCACTGAAATACAGATGTTACTGCAAAAGAGAGACAGGCAGTCAGGCACTGTGACACCCTCCATGACCTGTTAATGGCCACTTTGGCCAAGCCCAGGAGAAGACCCACAACGAGGCCCTCTGTCTTGACCGCCCTCCCCACCGGTGGTGCCCTTGGATTAGGTGCATGGGGCTGAAGTGCAAAATTTTAAAAGCAGCCCCTTCAAAAAAAAACTAAGGAGAGGCTGCAAGGAAAAGCAATAAATGTGAAAAACCATTTCGCCCAAACTCAAAATTACATGTGGCCTGTCTACAATTCTCTTTTCTATGCTGAGTCTGAGAACCTTTCTGATTGTTAGTGGCTGAGGATAGACCACTGCTGAATGTTAAGAGAAGATGAACTTATCTTACATATTAATATAGTTTGTTGGATGTTAACGATAAGTAATTTTTAGACATAACTATTAAAAACTATGCGGCTGTGTGGAATTGTGAGAAGCGTATTTGTCCTCTTCCAAAATCATGCAGGTCTCTTGCCTTTTTCCGTGCAAAGGCTTTGAGATATCATCAGAATGGGTGAAGCTTGATGCAACGTCAAGATTAACTCTGCAGAGGATCCCAGTACTGAAGTAGACTCCCCTAAAAGGTCAACAATTTCCTCAGACCACTCTTATGAAGATTTGGCACCACACCCTGGAAAATCCAAAACCTCTAGAATAATACAGAAGTTCAGCAATAATGGACCGACAAAAAATAAGTCAAAAGCACCTTATCCAGAATTTAGATTGCAAGCCCTTTAACTGGGGCTTAGTTCAGGGTCCCTCAATCACTGAACACTTGTTCAGTTAGAACTGTTCAAGACAAAGTTTTAACTAAATCTATCCATTTGAATCTATCCTGTTTGAAGTCCTGATCCACCCACTCTGCATGCTTATGTTTACAGGTAGCCTATCTGCATTAGTGTCCTCTGAGGGCATGCTGTGTGCCTTGCCATTGAAGTGATAAGAAAGATGCATTCACACCAACTTCCTCAACCAGGCCAACATCCCCAGTGTCGAGGCACTGACCACCCCTGATTGGTGATACTGAGCTGGACACATCATCTGCTTGACCAATACAAGATTCCCCAAGCAGGTGCTCTACTCCCATCTTTGAAATGGCAGGTGAGCCCCAGGTGGACAGAGGAATCACTTCAGTGATATCTTCAAGGCCTCAGGGATGAAGTGTGACATTCCCATAGAAACCTGGGAATCTCTGGCCCGAGACTATCCAAAGTGCAGGAAGACCATCCGAGAAGGCGTCAAGCACTTCATGACCTGCCATCGGGCAAAAACAGAAGCCAGGGGAAAATAGAGAAAGGAGTGTGCTGTCACACCAACATCCCACCCAGGCCTTCCCATGACCACCTTCTGCCCCAAGTGTAACAGAGCCTGTGGTAGCTGCTTTGGCCTGTACAGCCACCTATGGACTCATCCTGATAGCGGAAGAGGGTCATCCTCGTCTACAAGGGACTGCTGATGATGATGAAGAAATGTTCTGGCAAACCATTTTTCAGTTCAGATTCTTCACAGTGCCAATAGCAGAGGCGACACATCGGTCAATTTTGTAGTGTATGAAATCAGCAAGGAGATAGCATATATAGGATAATGTCAATCAGTGTTGTTGACTTTAGCAAGAAGAAAGCAAAAACAGAATATTCTATAAAAGGTAATAGACATGTAAATGCTGATTTGACTCAGAAGGATCGTGTCTCCTTGTATGCAAATTCCATAATAATTCTTGTAATTTACAGTGCAAATATGCAAATATAGTATAAACTGAAAGGTGTGGAAAAATGTTCAATTAACACCACTTGCCAAGAGTTGCAAAACTTTAGCAATTTTTGGCTCAATGTAATTTTTATCCTTGCTACAGAACTGAAAAGGCACTCATAAAATAAAGATATCTTCTAACTGATCATTCTGCATTGTCACTGTTTGTTCTTCTTGATCACTCTGAACCTTTTAACATATTTTACTATACTTTCCTTCTCCAGTGTCTACAATCCACTGTCATATCATGATAACTCCCTTCCCTTTGACTTTACTGGTAGCTGATCTGATTGTGAAAATTGATTTTTAGAAGTTGAACAGTCTAAGTAATGTAGCCTTAAACATACAGCTACACCTTTCAGGAGTGAACCCTTTCCAGAGACACGCTTGTATGAGCAATGAATGGTGTAAATTTGGAATTATTTCAAGCAAATTGAGATTTATCTGAGATTTATTGGTAATTTTAGGCTCAAAAATTGGCAGAGTATTGTTAACCAAAGGTATAAAAGAATATATGGCAAAGACAGACACATGGAGTTAAGTGACAGATCAGCCACAATTTCGCTGAATGTAGGAACAAGCTCAGGAGTCCTAAGGGTCCATTCTATTTTTATGTTCTACTCTTATTACATAATTATTCTTGGCTCCCTCCTCTTCCTCATTAACATGTTGCCCCTTGGCAGTATCATCAGAAAACATATGACGTTCCTTTATTTTTATCTGCCCATGGGATGTGGGTATCTCTGGCTGTGCCACCGTTTATTGTCCATCCCTAGTTACCTCTTCAGAAGGTGGTGATAAGTCACTTTCTTGATCTGCCACTGTTAATACAATCATACAATGCTGTTAGGGCAGGAGTTCTAGGATTTTCGCCCTATGACATGTAGGAACAGTAATATATTTCCAAGTGAGGATGGTCTATCATTTTGAGGGAACTTGCCAGATTTGCCCTTCTCCTTCTACTTGGTATTGGTCGTGGGTTTGGAAGGTGCTGTCCAAGGAGCCTTGATGAAATTCTGCAGTGATCTTGTAAATGGGTAGGCACTGTTTTTGATTTGTTTTATTTGATTTGATTTACTTATTACCACGTGTATTTTGTTACAAAATACAGTGAAAAGTGTGGTATAGTCTTGCCACTCTGCAGCGCCATCTAAAAACAGAAAACTAAACCAAAACACAGTATATAAAGGCAGAAGAGTAAAGCAGTAAAGAAAATGTATTCAGCTTTACAGTCCTTCTTGTTAAGTGCTCCGCCATGGGCCTGGTGGCCAGGCACGAGGCCCCATCACCATGCCACTGCTGCTGGAATAGAAGTAACTATTAACTAAAAGAAGTAAATACGTAAATGATCTGGAGGAAGGTATAGATAGTCTGATTAGCAAGTTTGCAGATGACACTAAGATTGGTGGAGTAGCAGATAGTGAAGGGGACTGTCAGAGAATGCAGCAGAATATAGATAGATTAGAGAGTTGGGCGGAGAAATGGCAGATGGTGTTCAATCCAGGCAAATGCGAGGTGATGCATTTTGGAAGATCCAATTCAAGAGCGAACTATACAGTAAATGGAAAAGCCCTGGGGAAAATTGATGCACAGAGATCTGGGTGTTCAGGTCCATTGTACCCTGAAGGTGACAACGCAGGTCAATAGAGTGGTCAAGAAGGCATACGGCATGCCTTCATTCATCGGACAGGGTATTGAGTACAAGAGTTGGCAGGTCATGTTACAGTTGTATAGGACTTTGGTTCGACCATATTTGGAATACTGCGTACAGTTCTGGTCGCCACATTACCAAAAGGATGTGGATTCTTTGGAGAGGGTGCAAAGGAGGTTCACCAGGATGTTGCCTGGTATGGAGGGCGCTAGCTATGAAGAGAGGTTGAGTAGATTAGGATTATTTACATCAGAAAGACGGAGGTTGAGGGGGGACCTGATTGAGGTCTACAAAATCATGAGAGGTATAGACAGGGTGGATAGCAAGAAGCTTTTTCCCAGAGTGGGGGACTCAATTACTAGGGTTCACGATTTCAAGGTGAGAGGGGAAAAGTTTAAGGGAGATTTGCGTGGAAAGTTCTTTACGCAGAGGGTGGTGGGTGCCAGGAACGCATTGCCATGTGTCATTTAAGACGTATCTAGACAGATACATGAATGGGCAGGGAGCAGAGGGATACAGATCCTTGGAAAATAGGAGACAGGTTTAGATGGAGGTTCTGGATTGACGCAGGCTTGGAGGGCCGAAGGGCCTGTTCCTGTAATTTTCTTTGTTCTTTGTTCTAACACTCTTTGGCGCCATCTACTGATGCCCTTGCCATTATGAATCCTCGCTGCACTTTGCCAATGCAGACACCACCAATGCCGGATACCGCATTGACCCCAACTCGACTTCACTGCCAACATGAGTCCACTTTGGGCCCACCTTGCTAATGCAGCCAATCTCACAAGGCCTCTCCCCCCAAACTCACCCCTACCACTGCCTCCATGAATCTGCACTAGACATAGACACTGCTGGGAACTCAAACTCACCTCCAGCAGCCATGAGTTGGCACTAGAACCGCCTCAATGATGCACCCAACCTCTTTCTGACACGGCTGCCAGGAATCCACTTTGGGCCTACTTGCCGCCGCCAATGATGTTGCTGTGAGCTCCTGAACTCTTCAACAAAAGGTAAGTAAAATAAGAGAGTTAAAAAAGAAAAAAAAAATGAAAGAAGAGAGAAAAAAGGAAAAGAAATTAAAAGAAAAGTGGATGGAGTGAATGAGCCCCAGGCTCAGAAGTTCTATTCCACCCCCATCTTACCTGCACATTGCTGTGACAGTACATACATGATGGAGGAGTGGAAGTTTGTGGATGCGGTGCCAGTTAGGTGGGCTGCATTGTAACGGATGGTGTCAATCTTTTTGAGTGTTTCTGGAGCTAAACTCACCCAGCCAAGTGGGGAATATGACATTCTTCTCCTGATTTGTCCCTAGTAGGTGGTGGAGAGGCTCTGGAGAGTCAGGAAGTGGGTTGTTCACAGGTTTCTAGTCTCTGACCTGCCCTGTTTAACCACAGTATTTATTTAACTAATCCAGTTCAGTTTCTGGTCAATGGTAACCCCAGGACTCAGGCAGACTGATGCCATTGAATATCAAGTGTTGATGGTTCAATCCTCTCTTATTGGAGATGGTGATTGCCTTGCATGAATGTCATTTATCAGCCCAAACATGGACATTGTCCAGGCTTAGCTGCATTTAATCATGTGTGCTTCAGTATCTGAGGGGTACAAGTGGTTCTGAACACTGTACAATCATTCGCAAACATCCCCACTTCCGCCATCATGGTGAAGGAAGGTCATTGATAAAGCAGCTGAAAATGATTAGGCCAATGACACTACCCTGAGGAACTCCTGTAGAGATGTCCTGGAGCTATGATGACTGATTCCAACAGCCACAACCATCTTTTGTGCTGTGTATGAGTGCAATAAATAGAAAGTTTTCTTCCTGATTCCAATTGATTCAAGTTTAGCTGGGGCTCCTTGATGTCATCTTTGGTCAAATGCAACCTTGATGTTAAGGGCAGTCACTCTCATCTTACCTCTGGAATTCAGCTCTTTTTTCCATGTTTGAATGAAGGCTATAATGAGGTTAGGAACTGAGTGACCCTGTGGAACCCAATCTGAGCATTATTAAGCATTTGCAATACCCATCTCTAGTTCACTATCACCTTTTTAAACATTTGTATATTCTCAGGATAAGTGGACTGTTTTTTACAACTGAGGTGAGGAGAAATGTCTGCATTCGAAAGGTTACGAATCTTTGGAATTCTTTTCCTCAGAGGACCGTAGATGCTCCAGCATCAAATATATTTGACACTGAGACAGATATATTTTTGTTCTCTCGGGGAATCAAAGGATATGGGGCACAGGCAGCAACTAGAATTGAAATCCATGCTTACCCATGATCATATTGATTACTAGTTACATTTTCTGATGAATGGTAACTCCCAAGGTGCTGATAATAGGAATTTAGTAACAACAATGACATTGTCTGTCAAGGGAAACTGTTAGGTTTACTTCTATTGGAGGTGATCATTTCCTGTCATTTGTGCTGTGACATAGACTGCTACACAAACTGGAAAAATAATTCTGTACTATTAACAGCAAACATCCAAATTTCTAACCTTCTGGTGGAGAAAACACCATTGATGGCTAAGGGAGTGGTGTGGGAAAGAGGGGTTCCATTTCATGGGGCATTGGCATTGGTTTTGGAACCGGATGGATCTATACCGATGGGACGGTCTCCACCTGAACCAATCTGGAACCAGTGTTCTTGCGAAAAGGATAAATAGGGTGGTCACTAGGACTTTAAACTAGTGAGTTGGGAGGAAGGGAAAGGGAAAACAACAGGGAGTATGATGGTAAATAAAAAGGTAAGCAGCAAGTTAGCATGTGTGCAGGAGGGTTGAAGTTCAAGGCAGACTATGAAAGAAGCAAAAAGGAAAGATAACTCAGGAGATATTATTAGAGATGTTGGAAATCATGAGGGTAAGAAAGCGAGCATAAAGGCACTTTACCTGAATGCTCGTAGCATTCGTAACAAGGTTGATGAGTTAACGGCATAAATCATCGCGAACGAATCTGATTTGGTAGCCATTACGGAGACATGGTTACAGGATGGTCATGACTGGGAGTTAAATATCCAAGACTATTCAGAAGGACAGACAGGAAGGTAAGGGAGGTGGTGTAGCTCTGATATTCAAGGACGCCATCAGGGCGGTGCTGAGAGATGATATAGGTTCTATGGAGAATGAGGTTGAATCCATTTGAGTGGAAATTAGAAATTCTAAGAGGAAAACGTCACTGATAGGTGTAGTCTATAGGCCACCAAATAATAACGTCACATTGGGGCCGGCAATAAACAAAGAAATAACTAATGTAAAGATAAAATCCAATACCAGGGTCCTGTGCTTGAACAAGGGGAACTACAATAGAATGAGGGAGGACTTGGCTAAAGTAAACTGGAAACAAAGATTTTATGGTGGGACAGTTGACGAGCAGTGGAGAACTTTCAAAGCAATCTTTCAAAGTGCTCAGCAAAAGTATATTCCAATGAAAAGGAAGGACTGTAAGAAAAGGGGTAATCTGCCATGGGTGTCTAAAGAAATAAGGGAGGCTATCAAATTGAAAGAGAAGGCATACAAAGTGGCCAAAAACAGCATGAAACTAGAAGATTGGGAAAACTTTAAAGGTCAACAGAAAGCCACAAAAAGAGCTATAAGGAAAAGTAAGATAGAACATGAGAAAAAACTAGCACAGAATATAAAGACAGATAGGAAAAGTTTCTATAAATATATAAAATGAAAAAGAGTGGCTAAAGTAAACGTTGGCCCTTTAGAACATGAGAAGGGGAATTTAGTTCTGGGATATGATGAAATGGCTGAGGCATTGAACAGGTATTTTGTATCGGTCTTCACAGTGGAGGACACTAATAACATGCCAGTAATTGACAAAGAGACGAAGGTAGGTGAGGACCTGGAAACAATCATTATTACGGAAGAGGTAGTGTTGAGCAAGCTAATGGAGCTAAGGATTGATAAGTCTCCTGGCCCTGATGGAATGCATCCCAGGGTACTAAAAGAGATGGCGGGAGAAATAGCAGGTGCACTGGCGGTAATTTTCCAAAATTCGCTGGACTCTGGGGCAGTCCCAGCAGATTGGAAAACAGCAAATGTGACGCCACTGTTTAAAAAAGGAAGTAGACAAAAGATGGGGAATTATAGACCGATTAGCTTAACCTCTGTCGTGGGAAAGATGCTTGAGTCTATTATCAAGGAAGAAATAGCAAGGCATCTTGATAGAAATTGTCCCGTTGGGCAGATGCAGCATGGGTTCATGAAGGGCAGGTCATGCTTGACAAATCTTTTGGAATTCTATGAAGACATTACGAGCGAGGTGGACAATGGGGACCCAGTGGATCTGGTGTACCTAGACTTCCAAAAGGCCTTTGACAAGGTGCCGCACAAGAGGCTACTGCATAAGATAAGGATGCATGGCATTAAGGGTAAAGTATTAGCATGGATAGAGGATTGGTTGACTAACAGGAAGCAAAGAGTGGGGATAAATGAGTGCTATTCTAGCTGGCAGTCAGTGACTAGTGGTGTGCCTCAGGGATCGGTGCTGGGACCGCAATTATTTACAATTTATATAGATGATTTGGAGTTGGGGACCACGTGTAGGGTGTCAAAGTTTGCAGATGACACTAAGATGAGTGGCAGAGCAAAGTGTGCAGAGGACTGTGAAACTTTGCAGAGGAACATAGATACATTGAGTGAGTGGGCAAAGGTCTGGCAGATGGAATACAATGTAAATAAATGTGAAGTCATACATTTTGGTAGGAGTAATAGTAAAAAGGATTATTACTTGAATGGCAAAAAGTTGCAGCATGCTGCTATGCAGAGGGACCTGGGTGTCCTTGTGCATGAATCGCAGAAAGTGGGTCTGCAGGTACAACAAGTAATTAGGAAGGCAAATGGAATTTTGTCCTTCATGGCTAAAGGGATTGAGATTAAAAGCAGAGAGGTTATGTTGCAGCTGTACAAGGTGCTGGTGAGGCCACACCTGGAGTACTGTGTGCAGTTTTGGTCTCCTTACTTGAGAAAGGATGTACTGGCACTGGAGGGGGTGCAAAGGAGGTTCACTAGGTTGATTCCGGAACCGAGGGGGTTGGCTTATGAGGAGAGACTGAGTAGATTGGGATTATGTTCATTGGAATTCAGAAGATTGAGGGGGGATCTTATAGAAACATATAAAATTATGAAGGGAATAAATAAGATAGAAGTAGAGAGGATGTTTCCACTGGCAGGTGAAGCTAGGACAAGAGGGCATAGCCTCAAGATTAGAGGGAGCAGATTTAGGACTGAACTGAGAAGTAATTTCTTCACCCAGAGGGTTGTTAATCTATGGAATTCCTTGCCCAGTGAAGTAGTTGATGCTACTTCAGTAAATGTTTTTTAAAAAAAGGTAGATTTTTTTTGAACAATAAAGGAATTAAGGGATACGGTGAGAACGCGGGTAAGTGGATCTGAGTCCACGAAAGGATCAGCCATGATCTTATTGAATGGCGGAGCAGGCTTGAAGGGCCAGACGGCCTACTCTTGCTCCTAGTTCTTATGTTCTTATGTTCTTATGTTCTTATGATGAAGTAGTTCAAGATGGTTTTGCTTCGAGTCACCCTCTACGGAACTCCTGCAGCAATGTACTTGTGCTGAAATGGTTGGCTTCCAATAACCAGAACTCCATTCCCTGGAACTACGTAGAACTCAAGCGAGTTGAGAGCCTTTCCCCTTGGTTCCCATTGATTTGATTTTGCTCGTGCTCTTTGATGCCACAGTGATCGAATGGTGGGTTGATATCAAGGGCAGTAATTCTCATCTCAACTCAGAAACTCATCTTTTTTTGGTGCAGGTTTGGACCAAGGCTGGAAAGAGGCTAAGAGCTGCACTCCAATAACGGAATCCTAAATCAACAGATTATTAGTGAGTAAATGGTTCTTGTTAGCATTGACCATAATCCCTTCCATCGCTTGGCTGGTGGTTCATCTGTGGACAGATGGGATATTAATTGGCTAGCTTGAAATTTTCCCTCTAATTGTGGACATTGAGGACATTTGTAAGTAATATCTGGGAGAAATGATTTTTGTCCATTCATTTCACATTCATTTGTTTCATCTGAATAATTAATGCACTGAATACTTTGTATGGAACTTATATGTCTGTTTTACAGATTAATAAGAAATTCAATGCCATTATTGTAGTAGTCTTGTTTTTCTGATTTAATACTCAGTTGTAGATTAGCTACACCACATGTCAGCAGTAAGAATGAGCAAAACATAAAGCTGTGAGTTTCTGTGGACATGTTGATTTAGGAAGGAAACAAATTCATATTTTTTGTGCAAAGACTGAGCTAATTTCCTAAGTGAATCAAAAAGATATCAGGAAATGAAACTCGTGCGGGTACTGTACTGCATTTGTACTGATTATTGACAGTATCTCCAATTCTTAGTTGAATAATTGCTATGAAAGGAAGCTTCAAGCCTAAAATTTGACCTCAGGGGCTATGAACTCAGATGCAAAGATAATTTTTGTTTTCTTATATGGATTACCAAACAGCACATGCTGAAAAAAAAGATTTTCCACATAAAACATGTTGATAGTTAGATTTTAGAATGCCTCAGAGATTTAAATAAAATTATTTTAAATGGAACTAAAGTTTTCGGAAAATATGAACTCACTGGGGCTGTGAATAAATAACACTTCAAGATCAACAAATACTCCTTGCATGATTTTGTAACGTTACCCTAAAGAATGCAGATGCTGCAAATATTTGGGCTGCTATTAACATCAGCAGCAAGTGTGTTTACATTTCAGGCTGAAATATAGCACTCATTTGAGCTGAAGGTATCCAGTAGCTTTGTAACATAATACTTAAATTTGAGGAACATGGGCACAGTATTAACTTATTTTCTCCTTGATGTGCAATAAAATAATAGGTGTAAGTATGTGATTATCCATTGGGTGAATTTCTGATCCAGTTACACCTTCATGCCATAATTAAACCAAAAGGTTTAATGTATCTCCTAACAGCAGCATTAAGAATAATGTTACATTTTCTTGTAATCAATTTGCCAATATACCCATCACCCTATTAGACTGAAATTGAGTAATCTGAGACAAGTACATACAGTTAAAGAAAATAAAACAGATGTTACTGTCCTTTGCTGCTTAATCCTTTATAAATTATTTCTTTCACAGCTTTTTGGCACTGAATTCAGATATCTACATTTATGCATTATATGTGTTAATATTCATATTTGGAAGAAAGTTAAATTCTGCAGTTTTACATCGGGTTTCTCTTCATTGTCTTTCCCTGAAGAAATTGATTCCTGCTAGAGTGCGGTTCAGTATTCAACACTAACTGATTTACATCTTACACTGACAATTTTTGTCGTGTGGACATCAGGAATCACTGTCACAGTATTGTCACTAAATAATTTTCATATCAAGTCAAAATAATTTCAGATGCTCATTGATTAAGAAGTGGAAGTCTAAAGTTCAGCAAGCTAAAACTGGCATAAGATCGCTCTAAGAGAACCAAGTAACCTTTAATTTGTAAAGAATTTACACTACTACAAAAGATAGATTTTATAATATGTATTCTGTTACAGTACAATCATTTAAGTGATAATGAAAGATTATGCCCGATGTTAAGATTGACTGTTATGCTATTCTCAGCCTAGTGCCCTATAGCAGATTTGATGTCATGGTTGTTCAAGGGGACTTGGGTGTGCTTGTGCAAGGAATCCAGAAAATTAACACACGGCACCAGCAAGCAATTAGGAACAAAAAGGACATGTTGGCCTTTGTTGCAAGGTATTTTAAGAATGGGATTTTTTTTAACAGTCCAGTTACAGTTAGACAGGCATTTGGTGAGATCACATCTGAAATAATGTGTGCAGTTTTGGTCTCCACATTTAAGGAAGAATATAGTTAACTTGAAGGTAGCACAGCGAATGCTCACTAAACTGGCCTGTAGGATGAGGGGGTTGCTATATGATGAGAGGGCCTAAAGTCCCTGGAGTTTAGCAGATTGAGAGATAATCTCACAGGGTAGATGCTGAGAGATTATTTCTGCTGTTCACAGAGTCTATTACATGGGGCTAAGCGTTGAGGAGGAGGGATGCAGTCTCAGGAGAAGGGGTTGATCATTTAGAACTGGGATGAGGAGAAATTACTACACTCAAAGTGTTGTGCTCTGACCCAAAAGGTTTTGGATGTTTGTTCATATGCAACTTGATACATTTACAAAATAAAAACCGAAAGAACTGCGGATGCTGTAAATCAGGAACAAAAACAAAGTTGCTGGAAAAGCTCAGCAGGTCTGGCAGCATCTTTGAAGGAAAAAACAGAGTTAACGTTTTGGGTCCGGTTCTGAGGAAGGGTCACTGGACCCAAAACGTTAACTCTGTTTGATACATTTACAACTGGCATAGATAGATATTTGAGGCTGGAATTTTCAAGGAGTAGCAATCACATTCGGATTGCCACTCTACTCTGTTTTTAGGTCAGTCGAGAGCTCTGTGTTTCTGACAGGAGATCTCGATCAAGGCTTCTTCAAAATTGTAGAGCATCGTTTAAGTTGATTAGGTTCCTCGTAAAGCAAGGTTATTGATAGAAATCAAGCCATACCCCCATTTTGATGGCAGTCATTTGTCGTATTCTTTGATTAAATGTTTAGCATAACATGTAACCATTTTGACAGGTCCTATGAAAAGGTATATATGGAATGTAAGTGGAACATTAGGGTGCCTGGTTGTAGGTTGGGTGCTAGGTAAATAGGTTACCAGGCGGGTAGAGATTTGGGAACCAGTTATGTACAGTGTGAAGTGGATGGGATTCCAGGTAAGTAGGGTGCTAGGGTGTAAGGTGGGAAGGGGCCACTTAAGTTATGATGGTGTGCTTGGGGTGGATGGGAGACATTGGATCTGGTAGGATTGAATCAACCTAGTCTCCTGTATTCAATGCTCAGAATGTGGTCTCCTTTACACTGGGGAGATGAAGACTGGGCAACAACTTTACAAAACATCTCCATTCCCTCTGCAGAAATGACCCTGAGCTTCCTGTTGCCTACCACTTAAACACAGTGTTCCTGTCCAACATCTTTGTCTCAGGCTTACTGCAGAGCTTCAGCAAAGCTCAACACAAGCTGGAAGAACAGCATCTCATTTTCCGCTTGGGAACTCTGCAGCCTTCTGGACTCAATATTAAATTCAACAATTGTACAGCTTGAGCATCTTCTCCCATGTCCTTACCTCAAACCCCACATACCAGGCCTTGTTGTCACATGGGCTGCTACCACAAGCAACCCATTGTCAGCCACTAGTGGTCCCCATTATGAGCTACTTATTCTCCTAGACTGATTTTTACCCATTCCTTTATCTGTCTAACTGCTTTTCACTCTCTCTGGGCTCCAGCTCTACCTGTCATTTACTCCTTCCTCCTCCCACACCCTATCTTCAGCATATATACCAACTACTTCCTAGCTACAATGAGTTCTGAAGAAGGGTCACCAGACCCAAAATGTTAACTTTCTTTTCTGTCCACACATGCTGTCAGATCTGCTGAGTTTCTGTTTCCATCAATTTCTGTTATTGTTTGTGACTTCCTGAATCCACAGCCCTTTGGCTTTTTGGGGAGGTTGCTGTTAGATTGCATTGAGGAAGTTGGGGAAGAGACTGGAGGAGGGAGGGAGTTGGCATGGTCATGTGCAAAGGGAGGGGATGTTGGCTGCTGGAAGGTATCAAATCCAGTAATGGGGGATAGGTCCAAGTCTCGAGCCGATGGTGTTTTAGCAGTTACCAGGTGGAGAGGAATGTTTCAGGTCTGGTGGGAAAGGGTCGGGGACAGGTCCCGGGTCTCAGAGGTATGTTGACTCTGGATCTCAGGGCATAAGGGTCTGAGGGAGGTTTAGTTAGGGTTGTGCAATGTAAGTTGGCAGGGTCAGTTGAATAGTTATTCAAGAGTTAGGCTAGGTGTTTAAACTCTAGGTGTAAAGAAATTGCTTAAAGGAATCTTCAATTTCTTGGGAAATTCCTTCAGAGGCTGCTGCACTGGAGATTCCACAGGATCACAATGCACAACATAATGCAGAAATGATTATCTGATCATTGGAAAATCTGGGCAAAATGAACTGTTGTGATAATATTGAATGATGGAACAAGCATGACAGACTGTATGATCTCATAGTTCTCATGAACTTGTGCAGTTGGAAAAATTTATATGCATGGTAGACAGAATAAACTCATTCAACCCCATCTTGACATGCCAATTTCATATTATAGATATAAATAAGAGTTGTTTATATGGAAGGTACTGGTCTAGGTTGTTCTCTCATATGAGGTTCCTCCACCATATAAATTCAGCATTTTTCATTGATATGAATAACCCATTGTTTTAAAATATACATTTTTCATAAGTGTAATTTATAGTTGAAGAATCAAAGTATTTTCTAATTTTCAAATCCATTGGCTAAAATATTGACTTTTTGTTTGAATTCACTCATGGGATTTGGGCATTGCTGGCTGAGCCAGACCTTATTGTCCATTCCTAATTGCCCTTGGGAAGGTGGTAATGAGCTGCTTTCTTGAATCGCTGCTGTGTGTGAGCTGTAGGTAGACTCACAATGCCGTTGGGGATGGAATTATGTGAGATCCACTTAGTGCTTGGCTCTTAGCTAAGAGAAATGGCACTGATTAGTTATGTTATAAATATGGGACAATTAAATCATTAATTTTATCACGAAGAGGATAACCCCATTTGCTAATAATGTGTCTGCACATTCAATGATCTTTGGAACATTTTATTCATCTACTTTCAGGAGACATTTGAATTCACCAATCTAAATTCAATTTCAAGGTAAATGAGCTCCAATTTCCAAAACATTCTTTTTATTATTTAAATGGGTACTTTAATGAAATTTCCTAACAATTCAATGAGACAATGTTTAAAATTCATATAGACTGGTCAATATAATGTTGATAAAATAGACAGCTATGAATCATGGGCAAACAATGGCCTAATGGTATTATTGTCAGATTATTAATCCAGAGACCCAGGGCATGGCAGATGGTGGAATGGCAGACTACCATTGGAAATGGCGGAATTTAAATTCAATAAAAATCTCGAATGAAGAGCTAAATGATGACCATGAAACTGTTGTCCATTGTCAGAAAAACACTTCTTGTTCACTAAGGAAATCCGCCAACCTTATTCAATCTGGCTTACATATGACTCCAGATTCACAGGATGTAGTGAACTCTTAAATGCCTTCTGGGCAGTTAGGGATGGGCAATGAATGCCAACCCAGCTAGCTACACCCACATCATATGAATGAATCAGAAAATCTCCCATAACTGATGCTTTTTGTCCGAAGGTGAAAATTACCCTCTAGAGGTAGGATCAGGGACACATTTTCTCTGCGTATTTTTAGAATGTCTTTGAGGGGGAGCAGTATTTATTGATAGAAATAAATGCCAAGGACACTTTCAAATCGATCAATCCATCTTCAATCAAAGAATTACTAATTTCCCACATTTGAAAGGTATTTTAGGGGAAATGCATTTACTGAGTTTGATTTACATTTTGTACTGGTCAAGAAGGAGCCCAGCAGCCTACACGAATAATTTTTCACTTGGCTAAAAAAAAATGTGCCACAATATGTTTACATGGTCAGTTTTGGAGACATTTGATGAGGACTGGATTTGGAATTCCACACAAAACTACTAACATTGCTTCTCTAATTTTATCCTGATGTGTGGATCTGCAAGTTAATGTAATAACCAAATCTGCTGGTCAGGCTTTTTGCACAGCATATGGGAAGAAAACCTGCTGTGCTGGCAAAATGCCTGTATATATAAGTTGTTCGACAGAACATTGCATGCTTCTAGTGTCCAACCATCAAGTCTCTCTGTCACTAACTTTCTTTGTGCTTATTGGGGTATTCATGGTATTATAGTGAGACTCTGAATGATATTTGTAATGTCGAGCTAGTGTTTTAGACATTCCATCTGGTTTAACATATTGAAATATAATTGTGCATTTTACTCACTGGAATGTAAGAAAACATCCTCATTTAAAATGTAAAAGCTTTGTGTACTTGATTATTTAATTTTTAAGTGTGGGTGACTCACATCTCTTTGTTTTATAGTGATTGCTGAGCACATCCATTTCAGAGACAGACTCCTTCGAGGTAAAAGAGCCTAAATGTAGCCAAAGAATACAATTATTAATAGAATCATTTTAACGTTGAACTTGGTTGTAAATGCTGATTATTTAATATACGATACAGAGCTCATTCTTGACTCCCACATGGTTGTTATCTAACCCCTTGCTGCAGGCAATATGTTCGGAAATTACGTACACATGATATCATGTATCAAGTCCAATGACGTGATCACCACCTATGTTATCCCTCCTTCTGTTCATGATATTTAGAGTTTTCCAACATTTGCTGTATGTTAGTATAGACCTTGAATTATGCTGGCTGTTATACACTTGCCTTTTTTTCAAAAAATAAGATTAAATCTGTTTTCTAAATACATTCTAAGAATTTTATTTACACATCACTTTTGTAATAAATGGCCTGAGGTATTCAATGTATAATAAAGCAAATTTAGACAACTGTCACATTAGATGATATGGGGGCAGATGGCCAAAGTCTAGTCAAAGAGATGGGGTAATGAGTTGCAGCAATTTAGAGAGGGAATTCCAGAGTTTATGGCTGAGGCAGTTAAGGGAACGAAGAACCATTATAGTTCACCTGATACATTCTCTCCCAACCTTTTTGTTATTTTTGTGGTTATAGAGAACAATATTGTGTGAATTTTAAAATTTAAAACCTCAATTCACTTTGCAGTAAAGTAAAACAAAAGCTGAATGGTTTTGAAAGAGAGTATCATGAAATATCGACAATGTGTCGGGTATATTCCAGCTGGAATCTGACAAAATAGTTCACCACAATTACATAATTTACCTAAAAATATATATTTGTGGCAGGAACTAACATCGAAAATTAATCAAAGAGGAAAATCAAAAGATACATTATGAGGAGAGATGTAAAAACAAACTGGACTAACTATCTATTAGGGCAGAGAGGGTTGAGGGGCTACAATATCTGAAATTTGTTAAGTTTTCAGATGGTATAGTCTGCAATATTGACGAATAACTATTTCTTTATACATTGCTTAGGTAGATAATATGGGAATATTTCGGCATTTTTGTGCCGGTTGTTCATAGCATCTAACTTAATTTGATAAAAATTCAAAAAAGAAACATCCAACTTTTTAATTGCTTACATCGCTAATAAACATTTTTTAATACGCAAAATCACAAGGAAAAACTAAACACCTGTCTACAGTGTTCAAATTATATCTTACAAATGTGTACTAAATATCATGTTTTTTAGTAATGACTGTAATTTCTAATTCACTGACTGTCTAATTGTTTGTAGTTTACCCCAAATTGTTAATTGTTAACATTTCTATTTAATTTTAGGTATTTTTAATTCATTCAGCATTTGGAGACAGGTTGAATGATACTGATTTTGTAAAACATGTTTCTGAAACATTTATGGACTGATTTTTTTTCACACTTGTTGATTTTCAGTTTATTGGACATGTTCTTCTTCTGATTGGATTGTGTCAGTCTGACATGAATCTTCAGTCTTAAAGCCAACAGGAGCAGATCTATGTGTGGTAAGTTAAATTGATATCACAATGAGTGAATTCTTGTAT
Organism: Rhincodon typus; assembly: GCF_021869965.1. Classification (NCBI taxonomy): domain Eukaryota; kingdom Metazoa; phylum Chordata; class Chondrichthyes; order Orectolobiformes; family Rhincodontidae; genus Rhincodon; species Rhincodon typus. The sequence continues at coordinate 37,783,914 of NC_063354.1, forward strand.
GAACTGTATATCTAGAAAAAATAATTTTTGTGTTACATAATGAATTGCAAAACTTGAGCAACTAAGCATTTTATACTATTATGTTGTTTGTTGTTTATATATGTATATTCCCTGTTTAAATAAAATTACTGGTCCAAAACCTATGGCTCACTTTAATAAAAGTGCAAACCCAGTCAATATTTCAATTTGAGGAGAATCAAATGGTCGTTCATGATATATGTCAGGAATCGCTGTAGAGGGTTAAGTTTCTTTGCTAGGGTCATTTGTGACTCAATATTATCAACTTAGATATTAGGCAAGGAAATATGTCCTCTTTGTTGCAAGTGTGCTCACAGGAGTGATCAGTGATGCTGAACATAAGAAAATATCTAATATAAAAATGCTAATATGTGACATTGGATTTGAAAGCTTCACAATTAAAAATACACTTTGCTGTTTTATGTAGTTAGCAGTAAATTTCAAATATTTTATAAATCATATATTGATTTTACTCTTAAAAAAAAGTTCCTTTTAGTTTAACCTCAATAGAATTTTTGTAAAAGCTCGCTTTTTTTGCCATTTCTTCTACTATTTGGTAACTTGTTAATGACATTTTAAAACGTATATATTGATGAAATCACAACAAACAGCTAAAAGTGTGTCTACAGTGTCCAAATTGCACTTTAAGAATGTATTTCTGGCTATCATGTTTTACACAACTTCCTGAAGTACTGAGAGCCAGATGCCATCGCTAATGGGCAGCTGGTCTTAAAATTAGAATTTGACCCATATGGTATTAGTTATGAATTTTCTTCAAGCTCAGGCCAAATTTATTCACTGTAACATTTGAGCATTAGTTTATCAAAAGTCATTAAGAATTAAATAGGCTGGCAGTTCTTGGGTATGGATATGACACCATCCTTTGCACATCCTGCAGTTTGTTCTCAGCCAGCTATCTGGTGACTCCTGTAAAGCCATGACTTTGAATGTGGTCCCAGACCCTATTGCTGTATTCTAAAATTAAACTGCAAAATAATTCATCTAATTATATATCTTTAACTTCCCCATATTTTGCACAATCAAGGGACCATCGTGTATATATCTAGGTCCAGATAAGCCTCATTAGACTCTATCTGCCTTTCAGCCTTTCTACAAGCTTCTGTTGTTGATGGCATCATCATAGACCTTGAAAATTATGTCTAGAAAGAATGAATTTTAGTTGTAACAAAATTCTAACTTAAATCTCATTTTCTTTACTAATGATAGTAAAGGAAAAATAAAACTGTATCTAGCAATCATAATACTAAACTGGAACCTAGTGAAGCTTTAATAAAATAAAAGACTATAATGTTTGAACTTTCAGCTTTAGTTCTTTGGTTACTACTTAAAACTAAGAAGGTCTACATTATGTAAATTTAAACCTTAATTCGTATGTTTTACTTTATACCATAATTCCTGCAATGTTTAACTTTTGACTTTGTTCTTTCTTTCTACTTGTTCTTAATATTCTGTACCTAGGTACTTGTACCTAAAATGGCACTTTGTATGGTGATATTATACACTTTTCACTGTACTCTGTACTTGTGTACTTGAGTACACAATGACAATAAAAATCAAATTTAAAAATATCAAAATCTTTGATCAAGTTGACTAAAGTAGTGTGCAATGAATATATGCTATAGGAGTAAATGTTATATACAGCTTCATGTTGGAAATAGATTCTGCCCCTTTAGCCTGAAATAACAAAATACAAATGAGAATCAGTCACCCTCCACCTATAACCTGTGGATTTGAAAGCCTAAAAGCAGTTTATTTTTTCAAAGCAGTAATTCTAGCTGAAGCTTTAGTTTTTAACACTTTCAAGCCTAAATCACCTACATACCTTCCTACTTCAGTTTTCTCACATAGCCTAAATTGAATTTGATGACACTAGAAATGAGACAACATGCTGATCAGAAAACATCTCGAATCATTGTCTTTTTCATTCATAGTAAATGCTTCTATTTTACTCACTTATGGTATACCACTAAATATAGTCAGCTCTTTTGGAATACAGAATCTCAGTGACCTCCCTCTCTGGTGCTCCAGTTGGAAAGAGCCCATTGCTAAAAGGATCATGGCCACATCACATTTACTGTTATTTGTACCCTTGTCCTCCCAGTGGTTGTGGCTGCAACAACTGGTAAATTTCAGTGAGCACCTCTTTAATAGAGCAGAGATGTGTGACACACATTTCCCCACTGAACTGATGCAGGAGAATTGTTCCCTAAAGATATGGCAGTCCTGATAAAAGTCTTTCTGCCCCATTCATCCTTCCTCTTCAGCAGTTTGGTCTGCTCATGTGTCAAATCCATTCATTCTTCTTGCTATATGGAAGACAAGTGGAATACAATCTACTGCACATATGACTGGAAGTAAGTGGTCATGAGAAGAAAAAAAAAATACCTAAGTCACCACCTAATCTCAAAGCCAAACACTCCTTGTAGGCTCCGGATGTTTGAAATAGCCGTGCAATCATTAACCACTTGCAAATGCCACCACAGACAGTAGAAATCTATCAGCAACTTAGCTTAAAGTAGTTGATGACTTCTTTAATTAGCACTTTTGGCCCAAATTGTAGAGAAGCGTAGGGAGAGTTTGGGTAGACGTTGGGAGGGTTGGTCGGGGTTGGTGACTTCCTGCTGCTGTGCACGTGTTCAACTGTAAAAGGTTAACAAAGAATGCTCAGGCCAAAAATGGCAATGCTGCCACCAAATCAGACATATGGTGCTGACTGATGTCACAATCTGCCCACTCTACATTCTTCTGCCATATGCCCCCTGTGCCCACAATAATGGCCTCACCAACCTCAATTGGCAAGTGTTCAGCTGAAGGTTTTGAAAATTATGTTTTTATACATAGCCATTGCATGATTATCAAAAATGAATAGATGTTTAGCAGTGTTTGAGATGATTGAAGTTATTCTGATTACAGATCCAGATTCCAAATATGAGATTTAAAGGAAGACACCAATCAGTTTTGATTTGCTTTTAAATGTTAAAAATGTCCAAAATTACATTATGAATACATTATGAAATTAACATTGACATCTCTGCATCAGTAATTTTCAAAACTATCTGCTGAACATTTGCCAATTGACACTGAGATTGATGCGTGCAGAGTGCAGATGCTCTGGTCCCTGAGTCTGCCTTTGGTCTCCTCGAGGTAGAGGAGACCACATCGGGAGCAACAGATTCAATAGATAAGGTTGAATGAAGTACAGGTGAATCTCTGCCACATCTGGAAGGATTGTTTGGGGCTTTCGGATGGAAGTGAAAGGGGAGGTGTGGGGGCAGTGTGTTGCACCTCTTGTTGTTGCAGGGAACGGTACTGGATGTGGTGGAGGAATTGATGGGGAGTGTACAGCTGACAAGGGAGTCATGGAATGAACGGTCCCTGTGGAAAGTGGACAGGGGTGGGGAGGGAAGTATCTTTTTGATGGTAGGGTCTGATTGAAGGTGGCAGAAATGTCGGAGGCTACTGCATTGGATCTGGAGGCTGGTGGGGTGGTACGTGAAGACTAAGGGAACTCTATCCTTATTGTTGTTGTGGGAAGGGGATTTGAGGGCAGAAGTGCAGGAAATAGAAGAGATGCAGTTGAGGGCATCCTCAATTACAGAGGAGGGAAAATTGCAATCCCTAAAGTAGGAAGATATCTGAAATGTCCTGGAGTGGAATGCCTCTTCCTAGGAGCAGATGCGGTGGAGGCAGAGGAATTGGGAGTATGGGATAGCATTTTGCAGGAGAGTGGGTGTAGTCGAGGGTAGTTGTGGGAGTCAGTGGATTTTAAATGGATGTCGGTGGTGAGTCGGTTTCCAGAGATGGAGACAGAGAGGTCCAGGAAGGGGAGGGAAGTGTCAGAAGTAGTCCAGGTGAATTTGAGGACAGGGTGGAAGCTGTTGGCAAAGTTGAAGAACTGCTTGAGCTCCTCATGGAGCACCTGTGCTCTGCACACATCAACCAACCTGACCTTCCGGTTGTCTTCCATTTTAATTAACCCCCCAACTCCTCTGACTACATGTCCATCTTTGGCCTCCTCCACTGTCAGAGTGAGGCCAAACGTAAACTGAAGGAACACCTGATATTTTGCCTTGGAGCTTACAGCCTAATGGCCTTAACATTGAGTTCACCAGCTTCAAAATCCCTCCACCCCAGCCTTACCCCATGTCCGACCCTGCCCCTCCTGACCTGACCTAATTTGTCCATTTTCCTACTCACCTATCCACTCCACCTTTCCCATGGACAAATCACAATAACCCCCCTATCTGCAACCATCTATCACCATCTCTTCTCCCCTTCTCCCCGCCCCACCACCCTCCCTCTGTTTGTTGCTGGGCTCCTCTTCCCTCCACAGTCCTGACGAAGGGTTTCAGCCTAAAACGTTGACTTTCCTGCTCCTCTGATGCTGTCTAACCTGTGCTTTTCCAGCCTCACATCTATGGACTCTGGCTTCCAGCATTTGCCCTCCTGTTGTCTCCAAGTCCCTGTAAAATTTTATATTTTTGGGCAGTTGTTAAGCAACGGCATCAGATTAATTGCTAAATTAAAAAAAAAATTCTTAAAACTAATCCTTTCAAAATAAAATTCATGGTATTCCAGCTTCAATCACTGCCCCATGTGTATGTCCCAATCTTCAATTTACTCTTTGTAACTATTTTCTCCTTGCCTGTCTGTGAAAATTCTTCAATATAATTGGCACCAATTTATTGAAATAATTAGTTTTCAGTGATCAGTGTAGTGAAATAAAGTTGATGCTTTAACTCTTTAGAATTCTGTGACAATTCTGACAGGAAGAGTGTGCTGGAAATTAATCCCCACTATTAAATGGACCGTGTATAATGTAATGTATAATAGATCAGTTGAATCATGAGTTGATTAATCTGCCTGATTTTGATTACCATTTACAATAAAAGGAAACACACCAGGTGTCATCAGTAAACAAGAAAGCAAATTATATTTATTGCAGATAAACCTATAGGTTAACAAGTGACTAACAGATTACCAATGACTCATACACAAACTTAAACTGTACTCCTTTTAAATTCCACATTCACAAATATGACAGGCAGGACAGACAGTTCTGCAGAAATATCATGGTGGAAAATATAGATCAAAAAAGAATAAATTCTGTGGATCAAGAATTCAAACTACAAAGGTGGAATAATGTGACTTTCTCACAGTTGTTTGGTTTGTGGTGGTGATATAATTTATTGGTTCCAAAGGACATTTAACTTTTTGGAGAAGCTGGATTTGTTATCTTTTCTGAGACAAACTGGCACCAGGTGTCTTTGAGTTGGAAAACTTCCCAGCAACAACTTTTAAGGTTAAGTTGCGGTTTCTCAAAACTGTCGCACTCAGACCTCTGGAAAATCTGCAAGCCAAGCCAGGTCTCTCTATCTTTCTCTCTTTCTCTCTTCCTCTGAATGGCGACCATTCAGTCAGTCAGTCAGTTCCATAATGAGGTAGCTGGTCTTAGGTTTTTGCTTAGATTGGACTTAGGTTTTTGCTTGAGTTAGATGTTCTTTTCAGAGTCTTTGAGTTGTTTCTTTAATCACAGAGTGGGAAGGGTGGGGGTGTGAAGGTGGAGGAGTGGGGGGAGAGAGAGAGACCTATCTTAGCTTGAAGACTTTCTGCGGGTCTGAGTGCACAGTTCTGTAAAAAACTGGAACTTAACTCTAGGCAGTTTTTGTTTTTATATACCAGACACTTAGTGCCAGTATATCTCACTAAAGTATTAAATCCAGCAAAAGTTCCATGATCTTGTGTAACCAAAAGTGAAGACCACACTGTTCCACTTTTGACCTTCAAGTTGAAAACAAAGTTGATTAATTATCTGCAACGCAGTAATACTTCAATTTCTCCCAGTTTATAACTCTAAAGAATTATATGTATTCCTTCTGATATAAAGTAAAATATAAGGAATGATGCTGAACAGATTTCTGTGCAATGCATTTATGACCTACATATGTTAGAACCATTCCCTTTATTGTAGCAATGCATATCTTTTCAGAAAAGTTTTCCAAGTTAATTCTTTATCTTGCTTTTATGTTTTAAAGAAAACAGAACTCCAGTAATATCATTGTTGCAGTGGATTTCCTTTAGGCTTTACTCAGTATTTTACCACTGAAATAGTGAGTTTCAAAACTAGATGGGTTTTTCCATTTCAGCACCTGCTGGCCTGTGATTATGACCCACTTCATGTCATTCATGAGCTTAATATTGCCCAATTGGAAGAGTTCAGCCAACAAGTATGGCACATATTCAAATGTCATAAATGATATTGGGTCAGGTTTTTTTGCACTGCACTGGCCCGTATATAATTGCTGAGAATGTGCACTGGAATATCCCTGTCAGCCTAATATCAAAAAGTAAATGCTTCAATAGAGCATATGGAACCTGTGTGAACCAGACAATTGACTGGTATCACCTGCACTAGTCATTGATGAACAGCTCAGCATCTGAACCAAGAAATATTAGTACATTTAAATCATTGTCTAGGCACATATAGAAAATTAAATAAAGGGAAGGAAAGAGATTGGATTGAGAGATACAATAAACAGAAAATATAAAATAACACGTTTCTACTTGTAAAAATCTCTGATAGTACTCAAAATCTAAGGGATTGAGACTCACACTTATAAATCTTAATTTTTAAACACAAACAAATACGCTTTGTCAGTTTTTAAGATTTGTATTTATACTCAAATGAACAAGTCCTAACTTTTTATGCCTGGTTTATTCTGTACCTGTGAATGAAGTATAGCAATCTCATTACACACAGTTTATTTGAATGCAAGTCAGTAAGTGAAATTCCGTAACTGCACAGACTTTAAACAAGCGGAATATTTGAGAGTTATTTGCTGGTTTTTACATGTCCTGTCCAATTCCATGTGAATAATAGTGAGTGCTGTTAGTCTGACTTATTCTGTTCCTCTATATCCAGCGCATAACTTTCAGGAATTGTCAACACAGATGTATGCTTGATGCTGCATCATAATAACTTGAGTCTTCCAGATAATAAAAAGTCAGTCTGAGAAGCTGTATGATTTAAAGGCTTCTCACATAAGGAAAGGTCTCACATTTCCAATTCTGAATAATTACTGCTTTGTGGAATGGTAATGTGCAAGACTGTGCGACAAAACGTACACTGGTTCTGATGTTTTTGTGTCCGTGATATTTTGATTTTCAGGGGTTTTATCTGAGGAGGTGAATGGACCTGGATAAGACATTTAGAACTGCAGCAGCACTGGGGATGAGTAGGATGAACAGCACCTCAAGTTACTGTTGGCATGGCTATTTTGGCACCCCTGACTGGGAAGAGTGTTTGTGCAGGTCTTCCTTGCATCCAACTGTGACTGGGTCTGGCAACCTGAAAGAACCATGTTGTCTGATTTGAAGCACATGCTTTGATCATACAAGTCCATTTGATACATTGCTTGTCACTCACCAATGAACAAGCTTCATCTGTGAGAGGAGCCTGGCACAATCACTCCAGGCATCCAACGTAGAGGTAAGGTAATTTAGAACAGGATCTCCAATTTTGAAGTCTCTTTAAGTACGGCAATGTGGTTTTAGAAGTGTTTTTGTGGGTTCCTAGATTCGGCAGGAAGTTTTGCTGCATCCTCATAGGCAGGGCAGAGCATTCATTGACCTGTCCACTCAAAAGCTGCAGCAAGAGTGAGAGTTGCAAGTTCAGTGCCTCTGGGCCTGCAATACAACATCAGGATGGAGCAGAGAGGTTGCGTAGGAGATGAGTTCTGCATGAAATGAAATGGAGCAGGCTCCTTCTTACTCCTGGACAGTGACAAGAGGCTGTTTGGCCCATCAGCCAATGTCCCCAGCATCTCAGTGTGCAACTTTACATGACCTAGCAAGCCCCTCAGAATGAGAGTACTTAGGATTGGCAACAAATGCCGACCTTGCCAATGATACTCACTTCCAATGAGAGAATAAATAAATTATGAGAAAGTATCAGTCCATGGTCTCTTTGCTATATTACATTTCCAAATGCACAGTAAAGGTTCCAGCAAAGCAGAAGCAGAATTTCAAGAAAGGCCTGGCTGAATGGGAAGAAACTCAGAAAGAAGTAACAGCCAAAGTCTTTTTCCCAAGGTAGGGGAGTCCAAAACTAGAGGGAATAGGTTTAAGGTGAGAGGGAAATATTTAAAAGGGACCTGAGGGGAGTTTTTTTCACACAGAGGGTGGTACATATATAGAACAAAGTGGTAGAGGGCAGGTGCAATTACAACATTTAAAAGACATTTGGACAGGTACATGGATAGGAAAGATTTAAAGGGTTATGGGCCAAATGCAGGAAAATGAGACCAGTACAGTTTAGGAAAACTGGTCGGCATGGACGAGTTGGACTGAAGGGTTTGTTTATGCGCTGTATGACTCTCTGATTCTCTAAGTCTTTACACTGAGTATTATTACTGTTCAATTGAGTACAACATCCCACAAAGAAGCTCTGAATCAACTGGTATAGAATCAGTCACGTGTATCATTTCTGTTTTTGGTCATTTTACAATTTGTTACAAATGACTATTCGTGTTTATTCTGTACAACATAGAATGATTCAGAAACTGATATCTCTTATCTCAGATATTGGATATGGGTAACAAAGCCTTCAGAAAGGCTAAGATGGCAGCTCAGCAGGACAAGAGTGAAGTCCACTCTGCCTAGCTAGAGGTAAAACTAGCAATTATTTTAGGAAATGTATTAGAAATTTCAAGTTAATTCGATAAAATTACAATCTTGAAGTAATACTCTAAGTATTGAGGAAACACAGATCCAAAATATAGTTTGATGATTTGGCTTTATTTTTAGCTCCTTTTTTGCTCAGTTTTTTCTAGCTAAATAGAGTAAACTCAAAATTATACCTATTTTGCTTTAGAGTGGTAGATATCCTTACACATTACATGACTATTCAAACCAGTTTTAAATGATATTTTTGCTGTAGATTATATGCCTTTATAACATTTTTTTCCTAAACATTCACACCTTGAAGCCAATTTGTGGACACATCACTAAAATGGAATGAGCACCTGGTTTGGTGGTATTAAATTTTCTTTGGCTACTCACAATACTTAGACATTTCTTTGCATGCTCCTGTGTTTAATGTGCCATAAATGAAGTTAACTAAGTGTACTTTTAAGTTGGTGCAAAATGCATTTATCATTGAAAAGATCATACGCTTCTGAATCAGATATTCTCATGTGACCTTGACAATCAATGCACTTTATAGACCATATTGTATGACACCAAAGAGCGTAAAATAGGAAATGTGGAGTTGCTGTGTAACTGTGTAAGATACTTATCTTCATACGTGGTCAATTGAGATTTCATATTAGATTATAAGTAAATTAAAAAAAACGTGGGAACCTCATGTTGTCACCCCTCAACCTCCTACACTCCAGTAAAAAAAGTCCCAGCCTATCCAACCTATTTTTATAATTCACACCCTCCATTCCCAGCAGCATCCTGGTAAATCTTTTCTGACCCCTCTCCAATTTAATAATATGCTTTCGATGGCAGGGCAACAGAACTGCACACAAAAGAGGCCTCAGTAAAATTCTGTACAGCCTCAATATGATGTCCCAACTCCAATACTCAATGACCTGAGCAATGAATGCAAGTGTGCTGAACACTTTCTTAATTACCCTATGATGCAAATTTCAAAGAATTTATGAAGAATTGTACATAATGTGAATCTCAGAAGTTGGTAATTTAGCTAAATTGATCTGAATTTACACAAGTAACCTGTCCTTCTTCTCCTGATTCTATTTAACTTTCTATTAATTTCTCCTTCCTCTGTTTAGTTAGCTTCCTCTTACGTGTATATGCTATTTTACTTTGGTACTTCTTGTTGTAGTGAGTGCCACTTTCTTACCATTTTTTTCAAAGAAGGTTACTGTGACTTCCTTATTAGATTTATTGATGACTGCCTTCCATTTTGAGCCCAAACTTTGATCTGTATCATAAATGGCTGCACACATTTGCATCTACCTTATCAAACTGCTTCATGATTCTAAAGGCCTCTGTTAGGCCACCCCTTAGTCTTCTCTTTGCCAGATAAAAAGCCTCAGTTTCATTTCCATTTTCTAAAAAGCATTCCTGTGATTCTATGTCATTCCTATAGCATGAAGACCAGAATAGAGTTTTCCAAATCTGTCATAAGGTTTAATGTAACTAATCAAAGACCCATAGAACTGCATAGTCAGAAGGAAGTTAATCAGCATACAATACCGCTACCAGATCTCTGAAAAGATCTATTAATCAATCTCACTTCCTAGCCTCTACCCATTCTTCTGCCAATGATTCCTTTTTAAGGAGAGATCCACCTCTCTGTTGAAAGTTATTTTCAAATTTTTCCCACACCCTTTCAGGCAGTATATTTCAGATCATAATAATTAACTGAAAGCTGAACATTTTCCTCATCTCCCTAATGGCTATTTGGCATTTATTTTAAATACGGATCCTTTGGATACAAATTCTTCTGCCAGGCAAGGTTGTTTCTTCTGATCAACTCTATTGAAACCCCTCTTAAAGTTGAACAATACAACCAGGTAACTTTTTAACTTTCCTTGCTCAAATGGAGGCTAATTTCTGCTTCCTCAGAGAAGGAAATAAAAAAGAACTGCTGATGCTGGAAATCAGAAACAAAAATAGAAATTGCTGGAAAAACTCTGCTGTTCTGGCTGAATCGGTCGAGAGAAAGCAAAATTAACATTTTGGGTGCAGTGACCCCACTTCAGAAGAGAAGTTCATTACTTCCCATCATCACAATCTGTCTACTTTAATAAGCAAGCTAAATCACACAGGCGGGCAGTCAGTAATTTAGAATTCAATACTTTCTGAACTAGTAAAACAATGTGATTCATAGAGGCTGAATATCTCCATGTCATCTCCTTATTATTTCTGGTTTTGGAGTGCAACAGAAATTTGCCAAACTGATTTCGGGGATGACAAGACTGATTTTTGAAGAGAGACTGGACCAGTTAGGATTATGTTCACTGAAGTTTGGAAGAACAAGGGGGACTTTCATAGAATTCTATAAAATTCAATGAGGACTGGACAGGGTAAGTATAGGATGTTCTCAATGGCCAGGCAGTCAGAGCCAGGGGCTACAGCCTAAGGACAGAGAGTTGTTCATGTAGAACTGAGATGAGGAGAAATTTCTTGACCCAGAGAGTGGTGAGTCTGTGGAATTCTCTGCTACAGAAGTGGTTGATGCCAAAGCATTGAAACATGTTTCAAGAAAGAGTTAAATTATAGTTCTTAAGACTAAAGGGATCAAAGGGTATGTAGAGGAAGCAGGATCAGGGTACTGAGTAGAATGATCAGCCATGATCATATTGAATGGCTAGGCAGACTCAAAGAGCTGAATGGCCTACTCCTGTTCCTACTTCCTACGTTTAAATGTAAGTGCTAAAGAGAGTGAACCCTAAAAAAATGAGCTAAAAGCCGTAAGTTGCATATGTCCACTTCAAGGCAGAAGCATTCAGTACAAATACCTGACTGTCACTGCACACACAATGACCTAGCAGAAGCATACAAGTTATAGGTGGCCTTGAGCTCCAAAGTAGAGTGTTGAAGGTCTGAGATGGTGGCTAGCTAAGTCTGAGAATCATAATAATGTGGTGAAGCTAGTGGTTTGGCAATGCTGAGTTGGGTGGTTGAAGGATCATGCTGATGGACCATGAAGAGATGTTGTGCAGAAGAACCAGTTGGGTGCTGGTGCGACAGGCATTTGGTGCACTGCAGCCGCCAAGTACATGCTCTGTTTTATCTATCAGATCAATGGGCCAACTAGTTTCTCATTGGAGGAGAGTAGAGTTGGAAGTCTATTGTAAGTAGGACAAGTTCGGGAAATTAATTGTTTATAAATACGTGGACACAAGTTAACTGCTGCTGAAGCATAAGATTCTGATGGTTCAACTTAAGGCTTGAATGGAAAACCAACCAATCTGTATTTTCTCAACATCAAAAATCTGATTTTTTTATTTCTCAACATATTTAGTCACTTCACTTCGCATAACTCTTGCCACACAAGGAAGAGAAAATGCAACCATGTATAATTATAGAAGGATGCGGGGTCTAATATTTTGTCATGCAATCTGTTTGTTCCTTTTATTTGTTTTCTCAGTTTTCATCTGTACTTTCTGTAATCTCCATAAATCTGTATGTTTTGATGCACCTGACATTAATTATTTTCTGCTGTTTCACATTTTGTCTCAAAGTCTTCAAACATTGTGGAACCCAGACTTACATGTCAATCCTTTTCCCCTCTTTTAAATGAGGCTGATGCTTAATTGAACTAAATCATTGGTTCTCAACCTACTGTTATTTTATATATTATTCTACCTCCAAACCTTTATTTTCAGTATTCCTTACTTACTGAAATTATCACTCTTACAGTACAATAATTTTACATTTGATTTTTCATGTTTTTTTTTCATCATAATGTCAAAAAGAACCAATCAGAAGGATTCTTCCACTGTCACTACAGGCTAAGCAGCAGCCAATAATGAAAGGTGTTTTGACACAAAGGTTTTTAAAAAGCCTCCCTAAAACGTCAGGAGGAGCAGGAGTATCCTTTGGCTGTGAACAAAGCAGGTATGGTTAGTAAGTTTGCAGATGACATCAAAATTGGAGATGTAATGGACAGCGAAGAAAAATTACCTCAGAGTACAACAGGATCTTGGTCAGATGGGCCAATGGGCTGAGGAGTGGCAGATGGAGTTTAATTTAGATAAATGTGAGGTGCTGCATTTTGGAAAGGCAAATCAGGGCAGGACTTATACACTTAAATGGTGAGGCCCTGGGGAGTGTTGCTAAACAAAGAGACCTTGGTGTGCAGGTTCATAGTTCCTTGAAAGTGGAGTGCCAGGTAGACAGGATAATGAAGAAGGTGTTTGATATGCTTGCCTTTATTGGTCAGTGCATTGAGTAAAGGAGTCGGGAGGTTATGTTGTGGCTGTACAGGACATTGGTTAGGCCACTTTTCGAATACTGCATGCAATTCTGGTCTCCCTGCTATAGGAAGGATGTTGTGAAACTTGAAAGGGTTCAGAAAAGAGTTACAAGGATGTTGCCGGGGTTGGAGGGTTTGAGCTAAGGGAGAGGCTAAATATGCTGGGGCTATTTTCCCTGGAGCGCCGGAGGCTGAGGGATGATTTTATAGAGGTTTATAAAATCATGAGGGGCATGGATAGGATAAATAGAAAAGGTCTTCTCCCTGGGGTGGGGGAGTCCAAAACTAGAGGGTGTAGGTTTAAGGTGAGATTGGAAAGATTTAAAAGGGATCTAAGGAGCACTTTTTTCACACAGAGGGTGCAGTGCATGTATGGAATGAGCTGCCAGAGGAAGTGGTGGAGGCTGGTTCCATTACAACATTTAAAAGCCATCTGGATAAGTATATGAATAAGAATGGTATAGAAGGATATGGGCCAAATGCTGGCAAATGGGACTAGATTTATGTAGTATATCTGGTTGGCATGGACGAGTTGGACCAAAGGGTCTGTTTCCATGATGTGCATCTCTATGACTCTTTGACTCCACGGTTTGTCCTGAGAGTTCTATTATTACCTATGCTAGCACTGTTCCTGAGAAAAAAATTTCAGCTCTTGTGCTGGTGAGGTCAATGACCAAGCAAACGGATTATCAAATGAGAGAGTTGCCTCTGGAGGCAACCTGGGTGTCAACTTCTCATGCACAAAATGCCACTAAGGCATGTGGATGACTTTAATGTCTCCTGATAAAGGTGCTTGTGAATTCAGAAAATTTCCACCTTCTAATTTCAATGCTGTAATAAAGATATGGCAGAATCTCAATTCGCACCATTCTATTAGTTTCTCCATTCTATAGTCTCATGAAACCTTTGATAAAAATATCATTTCATTGAAGGCTCTCTGTGCAGCACTTTTGTTCTGCGATGATTATCTGGCCAGCTAATGAACACAAGATCACACAAAGGAAGAGATTTTCAACTTGCACTTTTATTTCTAGAGACAGAACTATGTTTATAAAAGTATGTTACAAAGAAATACACATTTTGTGGATTTCTTCTTTGGACCATTTTAAATTGTCATCTACTCTTCTGCGGAGACCTAATAGGTAAACAGAAAATAGAAATAGTTTAATCAATAGAAGGAAGAGGTTGTTTTAAAGATATTACTTATGTTGTGATGAATAACATAAATCTTTGCTAATACTTTTTATTATTAATACCACTTAAGGCTTATTACTTTGCAATTTTAAGTGGTTGCATTTTGTGTACCTTCATACTTATGTCACGGCTTTTACTTCTAAGTTTGTTGACTTGAGATTCTGCAATGTCAGCACGTTCCTCAGCTTCCTCCAGTTCGTGCTGCACCTTCCTGAACTTGGACAGATGAATATTGGCCTGCTCCTCCTAAAGGGAATACAGTAAGAGAAATGATCAGATTACAAGGCAGGTGAGCACAGGAGAATGTAAATTGTACAATAGGACTATAAAAGTGTGAATCATTCACAAATGTTTTGACAGAATGTATTTTGTATTTGGAGAAGTGACTATTAGTTCTCATGCCATGATCCACACATTTGATGTCTAAAGTCCAACTATTCACAGGCTACTGAAATCATTATTCTTTGTGACAGAAAATAGGTTTCTGGACTAGTTTAGCACATTGTTCATTTCCATCGGAATTTGAAACCAGCCTAAATTGGATGAAAGCTTCTGCTCACTGGCAGCTTATTGCATTGTGAAGTGTGATTAAATATTATCCTTTATATTTGGGACTTTAGTTTACATGCAGTTGAAAAAAGCGAGCATTTTCACTTTCTGGGCTACCATGTTACTTTGTGAATTTTCTGAGCTAGTGTATAACAAAGTTTGACATAGATCTAAAGAAAAACAAGTGCAATGTGGTCTAATTTCTGCACAAAAATGTCCACAGATAGATGCAGGCTACCATATATTATTTAATACAATAAGTGTATGTGTATGTGAAACTTTGTAAATATTTTCATAGGTTCCATAAAAATTGCTTGTGGAGGCTGGCTTATAGGAAATGCAATTCCATAGAATCCCTACAGTATGGAAACAGGCCATTCGGCCCAACTAGTCCACACCGATCCTCTGAAGAGCGTCCCACCCAGACCCATCCCCAAATCCTATCCCTGTAACCCTACATTTCCATTAACTAACACACCTAATCTACACATCCCTGAACACAATGGGCAATTTAGCATGGCCAATCCACCTAACCTGCACATCTTTGGACTCTGGGAGGAAATAGGCGGAAACCCACACAGACGCAGGGAGAACGTGCAAGCTCCACATAGACAGTCACCTGAGGGTGGAATCAAACCCAGGTCCCTAATGCTGTGAGGCAGCAGTAGTAACCACTGAGCCACCGTGCCATCACAATTCTGATGTTCAAAAGAATGAGACATGAATTAGGAAATTACAACGTTACATCTATACTTGATGCCATATAACCTAAACGTTTGGGGAAGATGCTTGAGGATGTTGCGTTGCACTATCCCATACAAAAATAGGCAAGACACCATGAGTTTTGAGACGTCTTTGAAAATATATTGGATGAAAATTACCCAATGGATTTTGGGAACTGTGTGAAAATCGTTTAAAATGTCAATTCCAAGGAAAACAAAAAAAAAAAAAAAATTGCTGGGTAAACTAAAGATTTCCTTGGTAGTAGAAGTTTGAAGATGAACAATATTAGAAATGCTCTCAAATGCCATATGCAAGACATTTTGTCACAATTTGCTTAGATGTGTTGTTGCCAAATAAATAGAAGGCAGATTAAACACAATTACATCAATCTGGAGCACGTTGTTGCAATATGCAAAGCGCAAAGGCAATTTTAATATAAAAAGGATTCAAAATGAAAGGTAAAAGTTTCAACAAGATTAATGTTAACTCATTGAAATCTTCTCCTCCTCAATCTAATGTTGTTAACAAAGAACTCATACAATTCTGAAACAAAAACAGAAATTGCTGGAAAAACTCAGCAAATCTGGCATCATCTGTGGAGAGAAAGCAAAATTAACGTTTCGAGTCCAGTGGCCCTTCTTACGAATTTATACAATTCTGAGATGTTTCTCAAAGTGCTTGAGTAAAACCAAATCATTGGAATCAATTACTGACAGTGCATATGTCACTTATATTCTCTGTAAATTTTGAGGTCCATATTTCTAGACAGTTTTGTGCATTTCACAATTCAATTAGTAAAGAAAGCAATGATTCTGGATTCAGAGTATAAGTCATGAGTTTACAAAGATGAATATGTTCTTATTGAACAAGTTTGGTCATATAGATGGTGAAAGGAGATGACCTTATAAATGAAATTACCTATTGTGCTTTGTACATAGACAGAGTTCTGGTGTCCCTGCCATTCCTTCAGTGTCATAAGTATTTGATGTTCTTTGCAGAGCATAAAATCAAATTTTCAAACATAATTAATTACAGCTTCATAAAAACATTTTCTTAAAACATTTTGTAGGATAAACGCGACTATATTTCTCAGATACTTACAGTCTCTTCGCATTGCCTCTTGTAGGCCTTAACCTTCATCTGCAGTTTGTCAACTAAGTCTTGCAGTCTCAGAATATTCTTCCTGTCTTCCTCGGACTGTAAATTTAAAAAAAAGACAACATTTGGATTGAATATTTTTTTAAAATTGCAAGTTCGAAAATTATGTGTTACTCTAAGTAATGAGCTTATAAGTACCTGATAGGTCAGTTCCTTCACTCTTCTTTCATATTTGCGAACACCTTTAACAGCATCAGCACCTCGTTTCTGCTCAGCTTCCAGTTCGTTTTCTAGTTCACGGACCTAATCCAGACAACATTAACTTTTTTAGATTTGTGCAAGAAACACACTGCCTCTAAATTGCAATGATTCTTATTTTATTGCCGAAGCCGCAACAGATTTGCAAAAGTCAACATACAGCATAGAATACTTACCCTAGCCTCCAGTTTCTGGAGCTGTTTCTTTCCTCCCTTCATTGCCAACTGCTCAGCCTCTTCCAGGCGATGTTGTAGATCTTTCACTGTCTGCTCAAGGTTCTTCTTCATTCGCTCAAGGTGAGCACTGGTATCCTGTTCCTTCTTCAGCTCTTCAGCCATCATGGCAGCCTTGTAAACGTGAGGTAATAGAGTAAATCATTATTCCAGCTCAAAATTGAAGTAGTATTAACAAAGTAATTCCATTACTTAATCACTATTTGTAAAGATATGAATAAATTGTTAACTTCTGGCTTACATCTGTGATAGCCTTCTTTGCTTTCTCTTCAGCATTCCTGGATTCCTGAATTGTTTCTTCCATTTCAGATTGGAGATGATTCAAGTCAGCATCCAGCTTCTTCTTGGTGTTGATGAGACTTGTGTTCTACAGGAAAAGTCAATTTGTGAAAAAGTGTGACAGGATCGGTGAACTGCTAAACTTGGCTGTTGCCTGATACTAATCTTCAAGTCGAGAAACCAGGCATAAAATTTAAATTTTATTGTGGCTGCTTGCATTTTACAGATCTTAGAAACTAGATCATTTAAAAGGTAGCATGCACTGCTATCTCTTGTCACTGCTGTGCCTTCACACTAGCTGGACAGGCTGCCCAATTGTTTAGGTTCAAGGTTGGGAAATGAAACTGAAGCTTTTAATGAGATCTTGCCATTAATTTCAAGAGTGTCACTTGGCCCAGGCTCTACCAGGTTCCTCAGCCTTCTCAGAGGCTTCAACTGCACCCTCCTCATATTCAAAATGAGATTCATGTGTGAACTGACCTGAGAGTGCAGTAGCTGTACTCTCTCATTGACATCTGCAAGCTCTTGTTCAGCAATTTTGCGAGATCGATCTGTCTGCTCCAGGGCTCCTCTTATTTCTTCAATCTCAGCCTGCTGCAGGCTACTTCTGCGCTCAACCATCGCCAATTGCTCCTTCAAGTCTTCCTGGCTTCTGCAAGCCTCATCTAGCTGTAACTGGGTATCCTGTTTAGAATGTAGAAGTATTTTGTAAGCAGATATTGTAGAATAGCAAAACGTTTATATTATACTGATATAACTTTGAAGAATATGCTTATTTTTAGTAAAATCTTAAGTAGTCTGAATATTCTAAAACTGTTGACAAATTATGATTCCGTTACCTTTCTATTAAATTGGGTCGTAGACAAATGAAGAGTAGTACTTTATTAACAAAACATTGCACAATATTTGGAAGTAGATTAAAATTAAACCATGGATCAAAAATAAATGCTAATTTAAACAGACCTTTAATTGACCCTGCAGATTTCTGAGATGTTTCTGAGCTTCTGCAGCTTGACGGTTTGCGTGTCCCAACTGAATCTCCATTTCATTCAGATCGCCTTCCATTTTCTTTTTGATTCTTAAAGCATCATTTCTGCTCCTGATTTCAGCATCCAAGGCACTTTGCATTGTTTCCACAACTCTCTGGTGGTTTCTCTTTAGTTGATCGATCTCCTCATCTTTCTCTGCAATCTTCCTGTCAATTTCAGACTTTATTTGATTCATTTCTAGCTGAATACGGAGGATCTTGCTCTCTTCATGTTCCAGAGAGGCCTATAAGGACACATTTTCAACATTTCACACATTATTGCCATTAAAGCTACTTGCATTTGCTACGGTCACTTATGTGTGTTATATTAATCAATCCTTCTAGACTGTTGGAACATAGAAACATAGGAATGGAAGTAGACTATTTAGTCCCTGGATTTAGCTTGCCATTCAATGAACTGTGAGCTGATGCGTATATCCACCTGTCTGCCATATCCCTTAAAATCTTTGGTTCACCAACATCTGTTGATCTTAGATTTAAACTTAACCATTGATCAAGCACCAGTTCTAAACCTCAACTCCTTTATGTGTATTAGTTAATGATCAAATACCTGAAAAAGCTGGCTGTATTTAAAATTGATAACTTTAGGACAAGATCAAATGCATTTAAAGATACTGAGAGGAATCCATATTTAAATTGTGGAAGCACTCGCAATAGCCTTTCATTCCTCCTTTAATACAGACATGTTCTAGATCACTAGAGAATTGGAATTTTATAATTTCTTAATGGTATCCTTCTGTGTGGCATCTTACAATTCTGTGCTTCTATAACACATGGTTGAAAAGTAAAGTTAGCTCCTCAATGCCAATATGCAGTAATAAAAGAAGGAACTTATGAATTTTAACAATGCATTTTGTAATACAAAATTAGTAATCCATTTCCCTGGTTCAGTAAATGACAATAGATTAATCCATTGGTTTATTCGTTCGTCTAATGTAAAGAAAACCATGTTTTCGGAAGATAAATCATAAATTACTCTCAATAGGTACTAATTAGAACATTTAGTGTGTTCTCTTTGAGCTATCAACTTTTAGATCTTTCAATCAATTTTAAAGCCCTTCAATGCTGTGCTAATTTTACAACGCTTACTCTGTTTAACAAATACCAAATAATTTCTAATATCTGCTGCTATAATAATTATTAATTTTACCTCTGCTTCCTCCAGAGCTGACTGAATTTCACTCTTCTCCTGCTCAGCTGTCTTCTTTGCCTTTTCTACTTCATGTAGGGCTTTGCTGCTTTCAGCCAGATGCTCAGTCAGATCAGAGATCTCCTCTGGTTTATGAAAAAAGTACACATTATGTCAATTCTGGAGCAATCAAACTAAGAGTATCAAGCAATAAAAGGTATACTCATTACATGAAACAGATTCCAGGCCATCACATAGCACTGTGGGCAAGAATAAAATTTTGGTCTATGGCTTAACAGCAAGGAACATACTTATCAATTTCTTAATATCAACATTCTTAAATATTCAAATGATAAATGAGATTTTCAGACTTACGCTGCAGGTTCTTGTTCTCTCGTTTAAGAGTTTCAAGTTGATCCAGAGCTTCCTCATATGCATTCTTCATCTTGAAGACCTCAGTACTCAGACTGCGGGACTCTTTCTGAGCTGCCTCCAGTTCAGCCTGGCTTTCCTCAAATTTCTGTTTCCAGTCTGCCAGGATCTGTAATAGACAATTACAATGGTTGCAGATAAAATACGTGGATGCAATTCGACATCAATAATGATTTGAGCTGACGGTTGAGAATATGGAGCACTGACTGCAAGATTAGAACTAAATTTTTGGCTGAAATTCATATTATGTCTGTCTGTCACAGGAGAACTTGATGCAGGCATGTTTAAATAGAACACAAAAGATCTGCTTCTTAATGACTATTTTATTAAGCAGAGATAGTAGGAACTGGAGAATCTGAGATAACAAGGTGTAGAGCTGGATGAGCACAGCAGGCCAAGCAGCATCAGAGGAGCAGGAAAGCTGACGTTTCGGGTTTAGACCCTTCTTCAGAAAAATGGCAGGATGGGATGGTATTTGCCGTCTTACTTTACTCAGAAGGCTGCATTCTAAATTTTAAAATATCCAGGAAGTATCATTTTAAACTTGTTTTCAAATATTTGAAGGGGACTAGCCTTTCAGTGTTTGAGCTTGTTTCACCATTTTATTGGTTCATGGCTGATCTGTAACTCAACTTCAAATCTCCTTTTTTTTCCATATTTCTTGATAAGATTGTCCAAGAAACATCTATTGATTTCAGGCCTGAATATTAAGATTTACCCAGCCTCCACAGTGTTTTGGAGAAAACAGAATTACACTCCACCCATTGTGAAGCTTAAATTTTATTTGACCGGTTCATGGAAGGCCTTCATAGACTTGGTTTTAGTTAATTGAAGAATCCGGTCAAATCCTAGAGATAATGTTGCCCGACTTATGTCGATCCAGAGCTGAATTTACTTAATATCAATACAAGACTAGAATTATAATTAGAATGACTGACAGAAATTAATGTCAAATTGTTTATACCTTGTCAAAGTTTCTCTGTTTCTTGTCAAGAGCCGCTGCTGCTGAGTTTGCCCTCTCCACATCTATCATGAGGTCCTCCACTTCATTTTGCAATCTCTGTTTTGTCTTTTCTAGTGAAGCACATTTAGAGTTTACAGCCTCAATGTGCTCTTCTGCATCCTGCAGACGTTGAGCAAGCTTCTTCCTGAGAAGGGTAAGTGCAAAAAATGTTGTAACAAATATCATCTCAATGACCATGTTGTACAGAACCCAACTCTGATTTCGCTATAACATACTTGGCCTCTTCCAGTTCCTCTGTGCGCTGGATTGCATCAGTTTCGTATTTTGTCCTCCACTGAGCAACTTCACTGTTGGCCTTGGACATGCCGCGCTGGAGCTCGGCCTTTGCCTCCAGTTCCTCTTCATATTGTTCACGGAGCAAATCACAGTCATGGCGGGCGGATTGCAGAGCATGTGCCAAGGCACCCTTCGCCTGAAATAATTAACAAGTTGGATGAGGATTTAATAGTAATTATGAAGAAACTGTTATAAAATTAATATGGGCAATTTGCTTAAATTATTCTGATACCTTTGTTTCTTCCTCCAATAGTCTCTTGAGCTCTTCAATCTGTTGAGTATATCCTTGTTTACCTCTTGTCAGCTGAGATACTAAGGTTTCTTTCTCCTCTACTTGGCGATTCAGTTCACCTTAAATCAGAAGATATTCCAAGCAAAACATTATAAAAATGTTAAGTGCATATTAGTTGTATTTTTTTGCATGCAGGTGATGAGCAGCTATTGGAAATCCACATGGTACAGACAAACACCATAACTATGGTTGTTGCATAAGGAGATTTATATATGTAAAGGTTTAACCCTGCATATGAAGATAAAAGTGTAATGTTTGGCTACGGTTGGCCCACTGGCTTTCGGGAACAGAACAAAAGTATAGTATTTTCCAGACTTTGAACAATAATAGATAAATACCGTTTTCTGTTGCAAGACGTGCTTTGTGAGTTGATAAATCATTGATCAAACGTTGGTGCTCATCATGTTTGGCCTTCAGTTCGCTGACCTGGTCCTCAAGAGTTCGAGCCACTTTCTCAAGGTTTGCCTAAAACCAATACACAGAATTCTCAATGGATATGAGAAAAATCCAATAATTATTCATTAGTAATACTTGTATAAATGAATAGAGTACAGCCACATTAAAACCATACCTTGTTTTTCGATACAGATTCCATGTTGCTAGCCAGGTCATCAATTTCCATCTTCAGCTCACTCTTTTCCTTCTCCAGCTTCTGTTTCACACGTTGCAGGTTGTCGATTTGTTCCCCAAGTTCAGCCACACTATCAGCCTGCTTCTTACGAAGAGCAGCAGCTGTGGCTTCATGCTGGAGGGTTGCTTCTTCCAGATCGCGCCGCATCTTCTGAAACTCCGCTTCACGTTTCTTGTTCATTTCAATCTGTGCTGCAGTCGCACCTCCAGCTTCTTCTAGTCGTTCACTGATTTCTTCAAGTTCCCGAGCAAGGTCAGCTCTCTGCTTCTCAGTCTTAGCACGAGAGGCACGTTCAGCTTCAATTTCTTCTTCAAGCTCTTCAATACGAGCCTGAAAGTGCATATTTGTTGATTATAATCTTGAAATAAGTAACATCAGTTCATGCACCCAATCTTTATGAAGGAAACATTGACATTTTTACCAGATAAGTAATTCACCTGTAATTCTTTAATCTTTTTCTGCAGTTGGGAGCCCAAAATTTGTTCGTCTTCAACTTTGCTTTGAAGTTGGCTTATTTCAAATTCCTTCCTTTAATAATAAGAGTGAAATATTAAACTACCTCACTGAATTATCACACTTCAGTATTATTACTGAATTCTCTGTTGAAATCTGTTTTCATCTGACATGTCAAGGACATTAAAAATGTCTGTTTAATATTAAAACATAGCCTTAATTCCTGAATTATCATCATCAAAGAAAGGCCTTTTTTAAACAATGCCATCAGAATATATAGACAAGTTCAAAGTCTACTGTGTCATAAGATCATGCTAATTAATAGAAATTCCCTGACTGAAGTGTCAGTGTCTCCAATTACAAGCTGCTAATAATGAGGACAGCTAGGTTAAGAATTGCAGCCAAAGGACTGTAAAGAAAGAATGAAATAAATACTAACTTCTTAAGCTTCTCATCCAGTTGTTGTTTATCATTCTCCAAGTCCATTATAGTTTCTTGTGATAGTTTCAAGTCACCTTCAAGCTTCCTCTTAGCACGTTCAAGATCCATGCGAAGTTTCTTCTCTTGCTCTAGAGAACCTTCAAGCTTTTTAAGGAAATAGAACATTTTTAATTGAATTTCAAGAAATAATCTCATTATCGTCAATCATTTTTGACCTAGCACATTTATTATCACTTACATCATCAACTTGCTGTTCCAGCTTAGTCTTTGCTTTGGTCAGAGTGTTGACTTTATCTTCCTCAGCCTGAAGGTCATCGAGAGTTTGCTGATGGGCCTCTTGGAGAGCTTTCCTTTCCTTTGTTAATTTAACAATGTTTTCATCAAGGGTAGCCATCTCCTCAGTGAGGTTTTTAACCTACATTCAGTAAAGACAAAATATACAGAAGAATTTTTTTGAAAATGTCATAAGGAGGTATGAAAATTGTCTTGTGCATCATATATATACAATACATAAAAATCATTGATTCACACCTTGTTCTCAGTAGCGTGTTTTTCTTTTTCAACTTTGGCTAAGGTGAGCTCCAAGTCATCAATATCTTTCTTCAGTTCTGAGCATTCATCCTCCAGTTTTCTTTTCTTAGCTGTGAGTTCAGCATTTATCTCCTCTTCATCTTCCAGCCTTTCATTGGCTTCTTTTAATTTAGCCTCCAGTTGAATTTTATTTTTAATCAACCCCTCACATCTTTCTTCTGCATCTGCCAGTGTTTCAGTTTCCTTAAGAAAAGTGACACCATGCATTATACAAGGTTATGGTTTTTACAAGTTGTAATTAGAATTTACTATATTAAAACTGCAAATGTTGATACCGCTTGGACTTGAAGTTGCAGGTCATTCTTTTCCTGCACTAGAGCCACCATTTTCTCTTCCAATTCCTTCCTTCGTGCTTCAGATTTGGCAAGTGCTTCCTTTGTTTTCTCAAACTCATCTTTCATATTTGCCATTTCCTTCTCAGTTTCAGCACTCTTCAGGAGAGGTTTGATCTTGAAATACAATTGCATCCATGGCCAATGTTTGACATTTGTGAACGCACGGATGTTGTACTGTAGAATGTACAGTGCTTCCCTGAAGGATATAATTAGATAGAGACATAGTTTATAACAATCCTTATTTAGTATTTTTATTTGAATAAAATTATGCAATATTTTGGAAAATGGCTTTTCTTGACACATTTATTTTGATGTTCACACTGAATAGTTTTACCTTCTTTCCATCATTCTCTTAAATTCAACCCTCATTAGGTATCCACGGCACCTAGCCTGTGTACGGGTAATGAGTTCTGCCAACTTTTCATCTCGCATCTCTTCAAGTAAACCCAAGAGACCAGCTTTGAAGAACACCTTAAATGATGAGTGCAAAATTTTATTTTTTTTTAGTATTGAGCACAAAAAGTAAGTTAATGGTTGTTATGTTGTATACTATACACTAGCAAATAATTTTGCCTGCCTCACTCACTTCTTGCTATTTTATTGAGTCATAGAGTTTTTATAGCATATATACAGACTGTACAACCCATTGTGCCTTTGTCAGTCATCATACAGCCAATGATTCTATTACCATCCAAGCTTTTGTCCTGTACCCTTGTTTCCTGTGACATTTCAAGTGCTGATCTACATAATTTGTAAATGTCTTGAGGGGTCCCCCTCTATCACCTTTTGGGCAGTATGTTCAAGGTACCCACAATCTACCTCAAATCCCCTCTAAATCTCCTGCTCCTTATCTTAAAAGTGTGTCGTTTGGTCATTGAGCACTCTACTAAGGGGAAATGTTTCTCCCTATCTCCCTATGACACTCAGAACTTTGTACACTTCAATCAGATTCCTCCCCCCTCAGTCTTCTCTACTCTAAGAAAAAGAAACAACTCAATGAGTCTGCCTTCATAGCTGAATTGCTCTAGCTCAGGGAACATCCTAGTGAATTTCTTCTGCACCCTCTCTCCTGCAATCACAACCTTCCTGTGGTGTGGCAATTAGAATTGCATACAGTACTCCAGTTGTGGCCTAACTAATGTTGTATATAGCTCCATCATAGCTTCCTTGCTCTTGTAATCAATGCCTTTAGTAGTAAAGGCAAGTATATCTTCTTAACCACCTTAGCTGCCTTTCCTGCTTCCTTCAAGGATTTATGGACATGGACCCAAGAATCCTCCAATCCTCTTTACTTCCTGCGGCTATCATTCAACATGTATTCCGTTGCCTTGTTAGCCTCCCAAAATGCAATACATGGTACTTCTCAGGATTATATTCCATTTGCCACTGTACAGTCCATCTGACCAGCCTGTCTATAATGTCTATGTTTCTATGTCCTGTAACCTGAGGTTTTCCTCCTCACTGTTTACCACATCACCAATTTTCATGTCGTCTGCAAACTTACTGAACGTACCTCCTGCATTCATGTCTAGATCATTTATGTACATTACAAACAGCATAAGACCCAGCACTAAAGCCACCACTGATCAAGGACTCCCAGCCACAACAACAGCCTGTTTCCTACTATTTAGCGAATTTTGAATCAATTTGCCAAATATCATCTGGATCCCACGGGCTCTTGGCTTCTTAACCAGTCTGCAATGAAAGACCTTGTCAAAAGCTTTAGTGAAGACCATGTAGACTATAACAACTGCACTACCCTCATCTACACAGCCAGTCACTCCTTAAAAAATTCAATCAAATTTGTTGGTCACAATCTCCCTCTTACAAAGCCATATTGATTATAACAGGGTGTTGTCCCTGTCTCATACAGTTGTCTGCGCTGTGGGAGACGGTGTGATTGCCAAACTGATTGTAAACTGAACTTTTCTAGGGGGCCTTCTTAAGTTTCATTAATCTATCATTTCGCACTGATAAATTTAAGTTTGAAATATTCTTACCTTTGTGTGCCCAAATTTATACTGTGTATGATCGACATCAATGGAGCTTAGTAGTTTCTCAGAAGCCTTCTTGCTGTCAATGAACTGACCTTCAGGAATGGCACTTGCATTAAGAACCCTGTATCTGTTATATTCAACATTTAAGTACATTAGTTTCCTCCAAATTTCAACATTTTAAATATGACAAAAAAACTAGTGCATAGATTGAATTTAATTACCTTTGTTTGAAGTCACCATAGATGATTCTGCTTGGAAATCCCTTTCTGCAGATTCTGATACCCTCTAGGACACCATTGCATCTTAGCTGGTGTATGACAAGGAAGTTATCCATTGCACCTGATAGATGTAATGTAACAATTATGAACATAATAAGGCAGTTGAAGTATTTATTGACATTTTCTTCACATAAAATCAGATACTTGCAACCATTGTTAATTCTACATGATGGGAAAACAAATTACTATTTCACATATTGTCGTGTATAAGTAGGGAATCAGACTTGCCTGGTGTCTTTGTCTCATTGGGGATAATACAGCGTACAAAGTGGGGATGTGTAGTTCTCAGGTTAGTCATCAGTTTGCCTAAGTTTTCCTATGAGATTAATAGGAAAGTAATATTGATAAATGGTACAAAACAAAATTACCCACTTATTAAAATATAGTTTACTACATTTCGAAAAATATCCACATAAGAGAAAATCATACCCTAAACAGAGCTGATACTGTCTGGAAGGAAGCACCCTTCTTTTTGCCACCCTTCTTAGCACCGGCTTCAGCTACAAAAAAGGAAGACATGTGTTTGTTCTAATCTAATTAGAAAAGCGAGATATACAATGCTCACAAAAGGGAATGTTAACATTTGAATGCAAAGGAATTTTACCTTCAGCTGTGGCCGCATAGAGATGAGCCAACAGTTTCACTGATGATTTCTGGAAAAGTCCAGTTACAGTTTCATTCAGGGGGTCCTTGTTCTTATCCAGCCAACCAGTAATGTTATAGTCCACAGTTCCAGCATAATGGACCAGTGAGAAGTGAGCTTCAGCCTTTCCTTTGGCAGGCTTTGGTTTCTGGAAGTTGTTTGACTTACCAAGATGCTGATCATATAGTTTATTCTTGAAGGTAGTGTCTGAAGCCTTGGGAAACATGCACTCCTCTTCCAGGATTGAGAAGATCCCCATGGGCTGTGGATGTGACAAAGTTCAGGGATGTTGAGATAATGAAACAAATGAAATGATGCCTCTATAAATAGATTTCAGCTTTTATAAACATCTTGCGTGATATTACTGACCTTTTCAATGAGCTCAATGCAAGCAGCCAGATCCATACCAAAATCAATGAATTCCCATTCAATTCCTTCCTTCTTGTACTCCTCTTGTTCCAGAACAAACATGTGGTGGTTGAAGAATTGCTGCAGCTTCTCATTAGTGAAGTTGATACATAACTGTTCCAGGCTGTTGAACTGAATATACAGAGCAATTTAAAGCCTTAGTTATTTTTCTACTTGCATATTTAATGCTGTAATGTTTCAATAGTTTATTTTGTGCTATTTATGTTTGATCCTTACATCAAAAATTTCGAACCCAGCAATATCCAGCACACCAATAAAAAACTGCCTGGCCTGTTTTGTGTCCAGTTGCTGATTGATACGGATGACCATCCACAAGAACATTTTCTCAAAAATTGATTTGGCAAGGGCACCAACGGCGTTGTAGACCTGAAGGAATAGAAGATATGTTTTGGCTAAAAAGCAGCAGCCTAACTTAATTTTTTTACGCAGTCAGACAAAATATTGCAAATCCTGGAAATATAAAATAGAAATGGGAAATTCTGGAAATATGACACAAACCAGTTCGCAGCTGTTTGGAGAAAGCAAAAGTTACCCATTCAGGTCAGTGACTTTTTGTCAGACCTTCTAAATGTCATTACCCTGAATGTTTAATTCTTGCTTCCCTTGCCACAGATGCTAAACAACGTACTGAGCATTTCTCACGTTTTCCGTTTGTATTTTAATCAATTTGAATATTTTTACACACCGTTATTTTATTAATATTATTGGAAACTGTACCTGCTGAACAGTTTGACCTTTGGTCACAAATTCATTGCCAACCTTCACTCTTGGGTAACATAAAGCCTTTAGCAAATCTGCAGAGTTGAGGCCGGTCAGGTAAGCGACTTTGTCGGCATCTAACAAGACAGAATGGGGTATTGATTTTATTTGTGTATAGCACTGATATTCCATTTCATTACAGAAATGATTGTGTGATAAAATACTGAAAGGAGGTCTCAAGCTTGCTGAAAGAGTTTATTTGCTGGCCAGTTGTGCACAGCATGAGGTAACTGTGTAAAGGACGGTGATTTCTATTTCTGCAAACTAATTTGTCCACTGATCCAAATGCTAAAACCACAAGCAGTGAGATCTTACTCTAATTCAGGAATTGCAGTAAATGCATTCCATGTTTAATAATAAATCCACAAATGCTACAGTTTCAAAATATTGCAATACAACCTTTTATATAGTTTAACCTGTAATTTGAAATAAAATCTGCATTTGATTAACCGAATATTATTCTGAATCTATCAATACTAGTAAATCCGAAACTGCAGGAAGACGCGTAAAGCTGTTACCTTCTGTGCCATCAGGCTCAGCTTGCTCCTCTCGTTGTTTCTGCTTGAACTTCATGTTACCAAAATGCATTACTGCACCAGTGAGTTTGTAGATGCTCCATTTCTCATCATTTTCAAAACCCAGGATATCGATAGCAGTCTGTACATCCAAGCAATTGGGTTAGAATCTAATGTAAAGTCTCACACATTGAAACTTTTGACATTTATTTTATGACATCTTAGATTTGCTATTCAAAATATTGTGGGATTTGGACAAAATGAATAAAGAATAATTGCTCCCACTCATAAAAGGAACAGGAATGAAGTGGGCACAGAATTAACATTGTTGTGAAAAGAAGCAATGGTGACGTGAGGAAAAACATTTTCAGTCAGCAGTATTTAGGATATGGAATGCACAGCCTGACAGTGTGGTAGAGGTAAGTTGAATGGAAGCATTCAAAAGGGAATTAGACCATCTCTCAAAAGGGAGAATATGCAGTACAGTGGCACTGTGCAAATTGCTCATTGGGGTAGCTGCTGAAGACACAGTGGGCTGAATGGTCTCATTGTATACTGTTAGTTTTCCGTGAGTTTGTTTTCTTCAGACACCTCTTATACCTGAAACATTTGTTAGCTTTGACTTTGTTACTGATATAGTGAATAAACTCTACTGGTATGTGCTTTCTAAGTTAATAGTCGTATTTAATCATATTTCATTTCATTTTCATCCTAGACTCAATGATCTGATAGGTGCTAGCTATCTGTGTACATGCCTTAGAGTCAGGATAGAAATACAATTAAAGATAAACAGCTGATACTTACATCAGTCGCCACCAATTCTTCATTATCATCAATACTGTTGACACTAATCTCACCTTGGCTGATAAATGGATAATCATAAGGGTTGGTGGTAATAAGACAAGACTCTGCAGAAAACAATATAAAATTTGTTTGCACACTTGTGGTTAATGGAATGAAAATTCCATAACTTGCGTTTTACAGTCAGGTTTCTTCTCTTACATTCAAACAATATGTCAAATTCAGTTTTAGTTCAATTTTGCCCCTAGACTTCACTATATGTAAACAACCACTAAATACATAAAACTGGAGATTTCTTTATAAAATGTATATCAGATAAAGTTGAAAATAAAGTATGAAAATACTGTACTAAATTATAACAAGAAACATATTTATAGGATAAGATTAAATTAAATGGCAGAAATAAAAGCTTTGGAACTAAATGTGGGAAAATGAGAGACAATGCACCTTTGAAAGAAGAATGGAATAGCTGAATATGATTTGGGAGATTCTCGAACTAGAGGGCATAATCTTGGAGTAATCTAAAGGGGTCCACTTAAGACAGATGAGGAAAATCTTTTTCTTATAATGGATAGTGAATCTGTGGAACTGCAGAGGGCTGTCAAGGCTGGAACATTTGGTATATTCAAGGCTGAGATGTATAGATATTTAATCATTGTGGGAATCAAGTGTTATGAGGATAAGATAGGTAAGTGAAGTTGAGGATTATTAGATTAGCCATGATCTCATTAATGGCAAAATCAGAAGTCACATGGCACCAGGTTATTATGCAACAGGTTTATTAGAAATCACAAGCTTTCGGTGCACTGCTCCTTCTAATCACCTGACATCTTCACCTGATGAAGGGGCAGCGCTTCAGAAGCTTGTGATTTCAAGTAAACCTGTTGGACCATAACCTGATGTCATGTGACTTCTGACTTTGACCACCCAAGACCAACACATCACTAATGGTGAAGTGGGCTTGATGGGCTGTATGGATCAGATCTGTTCCTGTCTTTTGGCTTACTAGTTCCCATGTTAGTCGAGAAACAAAATAAAGGCAACAGCACTTCAAAACTTCAGTCCTTACCAACAATTTCTGGTTTGTGGTTGGTCAGCATCTGGTAGAAAATGTGGTAACTTCTTTCAGCTTTTAGCTGGAATGTTACTCTGGATTTTTCCAGCAGATCTGGAGAGAATGTGCACACACACAAATGTAGATTTACTGGTGAACCATTCTGTATGCCAGAAATGGAACTACAAATATTGCAAATCAAATTCAACTGCACTTACAGGTTTCAATATCAGCAGAAGCCAGTTTCCCAGTGGCACCAAAGTGAATTCTGATGAATTTACCCTGGAATGTAAAGGTTATTGAAATCAAAGATTTGAAGCAAAATTTCACAACAAATACACAGTGTAATTTGTGATATTGACAGATCCAGATTGTGACAATTTATGCAATGCACACCAGAGGATACGGTGCAAGATAGTTTACAACTGAAGGAAATGTTTCAGAAACTTACGAAGCGAGAGGAGTTGTCATTCCTCACTGTCTTGGCGTTCCCAAAGGCTTCCAGCAATGGGTTAGCCTGGATGATTTGATCCTCCAGGGACCCCTGCAAAAAGAGACTTCCCGTTAACACAGTTCGGAGCATTTAACGCGTCAAGCAACGAGTTACAGCCAAGCCGGAAGTCTCAGTTAACTGTATCAACGTTGTTTTTTACCTTCCCACTTGGCTGACCCTCTTTCTTCTTGGCAGCATCACCTGTGGCTGCAACTGAGGCAAAGTACTGGATGACACGTTTCGTGTTCACAGTCTTTCCGGCACCGGATTCTCCACTGGACGGGGTGAGGATAAACCGATTAGAACAGACAATAGACTAAAAATAGACTGAAAGAGTCAATGCCAGTTCTGTTCCCTAACTCCCGACCTCAACGAGATTGTATTAAAACAGCAACACTTACGTGATCAGGATCGACTGGTTTTCACGATCTGCGAAGAAAACCAAACTCCAAGATAAATGCTCAAAGTTCAGACAACAAAGAGGACGTCACACAAATGTATTCCCGGTTGCGAGTACAAGGAGATTTAAAAAAAATTCCGCGCTGATCAAACAAAAACCGCTGCAACACTCACCAGTCAACATGAACTGATAGGCGTTATCAGAGATGGAGAAGATGTGGGGAGGAGCCTCTTGACGCTTCTTGCCCCTGTAAGCTGTCACGACCTCGGGGTTGTACACTGGCAACCACTTGTAGGGGTTCACCGTGACACAGAACAGCCCCGAGTAGGTCTGAAGGCAGAGAAATTACATCTCTTAACTAAGAGCGTTAATGTGTTCGATTATTAATTTCATTTGGGGATTATAAAAGGATGCAGGAATAAGGAGACTGGGGGCTTCCTATACAGAATCATTCCAAAGTGGAAGAACAAACCAATACGGCTATTTGCCTTGACTTTATACTGCAAAAAAGGTAGGTTCATGTTTTAGAAATATCCGGTCCAGCATCAGTTGAATCAACTGGGTTCAATTCTGTCCACCGCACTCCACGGGGGAAGATAAATGATGGCCTTAACACAATCCGGGATTTATCGCCGGCAATGTTTCCGGGGAATGGGGGAGCTCTGCATTGTAGCGAGACGGGATAAACTGACCATTTAACAACGACCTCATAATGCTGAAAGTCATAAACAAAACCAGAAATTGCTGGACACACTCAGCAGATGACTGGACCCAAAACGTTAAACTCTGCTCTCCTTCTCCAAAGATGCTGCCAGATCTGCTGTGATTTTTTTATTTCCCAACCAGTTTTGATTTTGTAAATTGAACATTTTCCCGGGGTGGGGGGCTGGAAGAAACAATGTTGAAGGAAGATGCAGCCGAACTGCGATGAGTTTTGATAGAGTAAACAAAGAGAAATGCTTCATTTTGTCAGAATGACGGACAAGGAGAATATTTCCATCCCTTGGCAGAAAGAAAACAGCAAGGAGGTGAGGTTCTATTATTCGGAAAAGAAAGTTATTGGGATCTGCACCGCTAAAAGTAAAAGCTGGGTTTACACTGAGACGTAAATCCAAAACAAAAGGAATTGTCTACGTGGAAAGGGAGAAGCGTGTGGTTCTATGGGGAGAGAGTGGGAAGAGACGCTCTAATTAAATTGTTTTTGAATAAAATGCCCTTTCTGCGCTCTATGAGATTCTCTAGTCTGGAACCTACTGTACTTACATAGATCATCCAAGCAGCATAACGCTCTTTGAGGTTATACAATACAGATGCTTCATTCAAGTGGGTCAGCATGGCCATATCTTCGATTTTATCGAATTTTGGAGGGTTCATTGGAAAGATTTGGTCTTCTTTGACAGTTACCGTCTGCAAAATATTGAACAAACTTGGCGTGTTAATTAAAGGAATAGGAGTTTTGTGAAGTCAATACAGCATTTCAAAATGATTTATTTTTCAATTTTACAACTGACCCTCTTGTCGATAGTCTCCACCGTGGTTTTACCGCCTTCCTTGCTCTTGATGGTACCTTTAACGAACAGTTCCTTGTCATCGTGGACATAGCAGGCGGTTTTCGCATCGAACGGTCGGTTCTGAGCTTCCAATCTTTCCTTATCCGGCTTCCTCAGAAAGATAGCCGCCTCTCCAAACACTGCCATCTCCGAATCACCCATGGCTACGGCTTACTTTTGAAATGGAGGTGCAGGTTAGTATTCCAAATGCAGAAATAAAGAATTAGCAATACAAAATCTCCCGGCCTATTTAGGCTGCATTTCTTTTCCTAATATCGAGTCAAAGGCGCACTCTACAGCATTCGGATTGACACCCTGTCCGATCCTGAGTGTGTGAAAGCAGCGTCTTAATCTGATGTTCCGCACCACCCGCTTCCCTACCCCACCTCCCCACCTCCCCGCGATTTCTGATACTTCTTTTCTCAAAAAAGAGTGATGTGTATGCAAACTCTCTCAGCTCTACAACATCGAGTTTGCTCAAAGTGACACTTTTTTTAGTCACATTTTTTCCAATGTTACAACCCGCTAAGAATTCGGTTTGAGCGCACGGTTTGTCCGCTGGGATACCTGTGCACTTTCTCACAGACTTTCCTCACTGACCAGTTCCTCCCTCCCCCTACGCCAACACCTGCATTCTATACACGTGTGGGTTCACTAGATGGACCCTCCACGTCTCCTGTCACCGTTTTCTTTTCTGCTGTAAATATGTAACTTAAACATTACAAAAAAAAGGTTACGTTGTTGCAATTTTGTTTTTAAAAATGCCCGTCAATACATTGCTTAATGAAATCTGGATGGGCTACCCGAATGATATGCGCTGAAGCGGAGTCAGAATTGTAACATCTGAGTTTGAACACAGCATGTTTTATGGGCGCATACCTTGATTGTTTTCCACGCACTACGGATAAACAAGAACACCGGCTTCTGCAAAGGATGCACTGCAAATTGAATATGAGTAAAATATTAGCCTGATATCAATTAAACAGCTAACTATTTCTTAACCAGCGAGATTGCTGTACATAATAAACACGAGGAAAAAACTCCACATGCTGGAAAATCTGAAACAAACTCAGAGAAGTCTGGAGAAACTTAGAAGCTCGGCAGCACCTGTGGAGAAAGAAAAACAGTTAATATTTGGAGTCTGGTATGACTCTTCAGAAGAAGTTAAAGAAGTCCTCTGAAAAGTCATACTGGACTCAACGTTATCTCTGTTTCTCTCTCTCCTGACGCTGCCAGACCTGCTGACTTTGATGCGCACTTCACTATCGCTATCCTCAGAATGACAAAATTGTCGTAGCGCAAAAAGAGGCCACCCAGCCTATCCTGTCTGCAACAGGTCCTCAAACGTGCAACACCACCCAAGCAAACTCTTGCTTTTCTTTCTCCACCGTATCCTTACGCACTATTTCTAACCAAATAATCACACCATGCCCTCTTTAATGCCCCAACTGAAGACAGCGGTAGCACCAGGACGGGCCACGCTCTACATTGTTAACAAAAGCAAGCGTTTCACAATGTGTTAAGATCCAAGAACAATTCATCAAATAACATGACGATGATCAAAGCTCAAATTGCTGGCGACAGCATCTTTGGTAATGGGAAAACAAGCAGCAACCCAGGAGTACCTACGGTGAAGCTGAAGTGGTGGGTGATGTTTGACATCCCTGTGAATCTTTATACATAAGTTTTCTGCTGGCGCAGCAAAACCGACCTCTATATTTGGTAGTCAAAGGATTCGCCACCAAAGCTGCTTTGTCCATCAACTCTCCGTTTCTCCTTGCGGGCTATTTTAAGGATGTTAGTCGCCCGTATGGGCAAAAGAAATGCGTTGGCATCCCTCCAACAAGTAACATCTGAGAAAGTTAGCAAGTAAGATCGGTGTTCCAGCTTAAATGTTGTATTAAGGATCTTGCAGTAATCTGTTGCCGAGTTTATTCTCAAGGCGCGGGTGCTTTAATTCAAGCGGTTTTGAAAATGACTCCCTGTTAATTTTTGTCGCACAAAATTTAATAGAGTTCTCTGTACGTTCTCGATATTGTCGACATCATTCCGCGAAGTTGGAGGCAAATTTACATTTCAGCAAATTCCCGAGTCTAACCTCAATTATTGGAATCTGCGGGTAATTGGGGCTTTTGAAGTAACTTCTCGAGAAGACAAGTGTGTATTCGTCAGCCTGTCTCATAATTCGCCTTATATAAAAGACATGAGATACAAGCATATGTCACCAATGTAGGTAGATAATTCTGGAATTGTTTGGGGGTGGGGGTGGGGGCGGGGGGAGTGGGGAGCTTGGTGAAGTAAAGTAGAAAGAATTCAATACTCACAGTAGAGGTAACGACCTCATAGTCCCAGAGGACCATGGGGTTGTTTTCTCATTAGGGAGAGATGACAGGTGCTGATTTAACCCGAGGGTCGCCAAGCCTCAGGTGAGGGGAAAAGTTGAGAAGGAGAGACCTTCATGATGACCTTTGGAGGTAGAAGAATTGAACCCAGGCATCACTCTATTGGCTGGATGGCTGGCTTGTCATGCACTATGGCACCCATAGCACAGGCTCAATGCCCATACTGGCTGAGGCCACGCTCCCATCTTCTCAACCTCTCCCTCACCTGAGGCATGGAGACTGTCAGGTTAAACCACCAGCAGCTGTCTCCCTCTATGAGAGAGCAATCCTATGCTCCTCTGAGACAATGGTGACTACAGTACAACTGTAATTAAAGTGAAATGTCATTTAAACCATGATGTTTTCTTTCTTAATTGTGGCCAGCACATCAATACTGCTGAAGATGCAATTTTGCTGAAAGGCATACTTTGGAGCTCTGTATATCAGTAGCTGCTGGATCAACTGAAAGTGGACAAGATGAAGATGGATGGATTTTTGTTGGGCGACGAGTTAGAAGGTAAGAGACCAAAGGCAGGAATTGGAGTTGAAGTACAATTCAGTCAAGATCTGATTGAGTGACAGAACCCTCTCCAGACCATTGAACAATGACAACAATTTACATTTGCATTGCACCTTGAGTGTAATGAAAAGCCCCAAGCCAATTTACAGGAGTGCCATGTCCAATTTCTCATCCAACCACACAAAGAGATATGAGGCTACATCTCCAAAAAAACTTGGTTGGGGAAGTAGGATGTCAGAAACCTTGAAGGTGGAAAGAGAAATGGAGAGATGCATCAGTTTAGGAAGGGAACTCTGAAGCTTAGGGCCTTGGCAGCTGAAGGCACATCACCCATAGTGGAGTGACTAAAATTAAGACGCACTAGAGGCCAGAATTGAATGAGAACAGAAGCACAGTTGTCTTGCAGAGCTGTGGGCTGGAGGAGATTGCAGAGATCAGTTGGGGCTTGACCATGGAGGATTTTCAAACAAGGATGAGAATTTTGAAACCAAGGTGCTTCTTAACTGCAAACGAGTGCAGGTTGGTGAGCACAGGAGTAGAAAGTGAACAAAATTCAATAGGAGGCCAAGGGCAGCAAAGTTTTGGATGACCTCAAGTAGATTGCAGGAGACCAGTCAGAAGTGGGTGGAAATGGTCAAGTTTAGGGGCAGCAAAAGCATGGAGTAGCATGGTTCTACCTTTGTATGAGTGGAAAAGAAAGGGTGAAAATGTTTATCAATGAACTTTATCAGGACTTGATCTCATCTATCACTATGTCTAATGTGATCAATTTTTTTCAAATGCAAAATCAATCTAATCATCATCTGCAGTGTGTTGTAAACATAAATTTGAGTCCATTTCATGGATTTAGGAAGTGTGTTTTCTCACCAGTATTCTCTTGTCAAAAGAAATGGCTGTCAGAGAGTGAATATAATACTCAGACCTGTAAGGCTAGTGATATATGTATTCACATAATATTGACTTGTTATTTGTATAGTTTGAAACTCAGGTTGGCAATCTAAACCCCTCATGTTTCATTGAACAATGACAACAATTTACATTTGCATTGCACCTTGAGTGTAATGAAAAGCCCCAAGCCAATTTACAGGAGTGCTATGTAGAATTTCCCATCCAACCACACAAAGAGATATGAGGCTACATCTCCAAAAAAAACTTGGTTGGGGAAGTAGCATGTCAGAAACCTTGAAAGTAGAAAGAGAAACGGAGAGATGCAGCAGTTTAGGAAGGGAACTCTGGAGCTTAGGGCCTTGGCAGCTGAAGGCACGCCACCCATAGTGTTACCACATGTTACTGAGCACCCAAGTAGTTCATTGGATTAACTGGACCCCTTATAAATAATGATGTGGAGGTGTCAGTTCTCGGGGCATTAAATGTTTTTGACCAGGAAGCAGGTCTAATCTGTTTAAAGAAAGCTCTGTTACTTGATTTGGGCACAACACTCAACAGATTATATCACTAGTCAAGGAGGTATCCAAAGTTTTTAAATAGTGTTCACATGGTCTGTTGGATTCCCTAAACACATTTTAAACCATGTACTGAGCCTAATTAATATTCCAAGAAATTGCATAGGCTGCTGTCCGCTCTCTTGTAACATTAAAAAAGAACCATAGGGGGCAGCAAAGCCCTCTCCTTGTCTGCAGCAGGCGATTTGCTAGCATAAAGTAAGTCACAGTACAATTCTGCATTCATAAATCTATAATTAATTATCAGAGACAGATATTGTGATTACAGTTTTACTCAACAGTTTTTAGTTTTTAGAATTGAAATTGGATAGGTACTAATGAGCACCATATTCTATATTTTAGTGGAACATTTCCATATAGATAGGAAAGAAAAAAATAATTCTGGCAGAACATATTAAATGCTGGAAAGGCACTGAAAGTCTTCAAATGTCTGAAAAAAACAAAAGATATGATTAACATTTTGGGTAAGAATACCTTGAAGAATTCCCATCTGAATAATTGACCTGTTTCTGGTGCTGATAGACCTGCTTTGCATTTCCTTAACTTTCTACTTTTCACAAATGTAACAAGTTATCTGTGACATGAAAATTACGTTAATAACCATTGGACTGAATGCAAAATGTTGTTTCAAATTTCAATACACCAATTAAACTGTAACAGAGGTCAAAATGTAATGATGTAATGATTGTCTTGTAGATCTGATTGGAGAGTATTTATGTTTATCAGCATGGATCCTAAAAAGATTTCCACTGTTGGATCATTAAATGATTAAAGTGATTAAAATTATTTTAACAACCATTGTCTCAAGGTGTTTGATGTGAGAGAGCCAGTAATGCTTAATGTCTCTGTTCAGTCCTGTTTCACATTTTATTAATATAATGGTCAGATTACATCTACACAGCTCCTTTTGATATAGCTTTTAGCCTAGTAAATTTTGCTTTTGACAAGCATGTATTGCCTCTGTCTTTCTTGGCAACATCACCCCCCTTAATTGCATTAACGTACCAACCACATTATTAGAATGTTCAGAAGTCTAACATGTGTTGTGCACCCAGCAGAAAACTTTGTGATGGAAATACTGCCAGCAAAAGAGCATGAGTGGCAAATAGGTTAGCATTTTGTTCCTCGTTGTTCAATTTTTCCCATTTTGAAGATGTCATTACTGTGGGAAAAGATTTGTTCATTGTGTCACCCTTAGTGACAAAACAATCTCCAATGCATTAAATTGACCTTTTCAGATGTGTTTTTCTCCAGATCAGCAGTGCAGTAGCCATGCTACTAACTTAGACATGTTGTCTTTCATAGCGTTTCTCCTCCCTACTGGTATGGTGTTACAACTTCTACAGTTCTTTAAATAACTGAACGTCGAATCTAAATCAGGAGATAAAACATTAATTTTACAAACAAAATTATGAGTGTTGTGAGTAATATTTTTAGTCAACCTCCACAGCATTTGAGTTCAGTAATTTTCTTTGTTGAGTAACAAAAATAGGAAGGAGATATACAATTCAGTAAATTTAATTGCAAGCTTATAAATGAGACCTCTAGATCTTTGTCTTGTGCCTTAGCACACTCAAAAAAAAACACCTTTCATCTGGTAAGAAATATGAAGAAGCATTATAAAAGAAATGAATCTGTGAAGTCCTTTTTCTGAGGTGAACAACTATTACTTATGTCACTACTAAGCTTGCAGAATAGTTTGATGTACTTCAGATTTACCTCGTGTCTCCAAAACATAATTCAGCAGACAGTATATCTGAGATGTCAACATTACACCGAGTTCATTAAGAATTGAAATTAGCAGAAATAAAGAGCAACATATATTTTGCTAAAACAAATGAAAGAACTGCGGATGCTGGAAATCAGAAACAAAAACAGAAATTGCTGGAAAAGCTCAGCAGGTCTGGCAGCATCTGTGGAGAGAAATCAGAGTTAATGTTTCGGGTTGAGTGACCCTTCCTCAGAACGATTTTTTCCTTTTTGAGAAAGACTTGGAACTGATAACATTTTTGTAACTGTTCACTAAAATGAGTATAATTGTCGTTTAGAGTACAGTTCAAATTAATTAGAGGTTGGTCACACAGAAAACTGTCTTCAGCCATTCATCTATTGTAAGAAAAAAGCCAAATTATCAGAGATTTTTTTAGGACTCATGTATATGACAAAGAAATGAATAGCTTTATTCTTTATCAGTGCTAGGTAATCAGTATTAAGCATGACATCTTTGTGCATCATCATTCAGCAGGCCACCTAATTTGACATTAGATATTCTCCTTTGACTCAGTTCAGAAGTTTTGCTAACTTTGAAACATCCTCCCCAACACCACCATGTTGAATGATAGATTTATGTATCACCCAGGAAACTAATTCAGTATCCAACAGGCTTACCCACAGGCTTTGGAGAAAGAATGAAGTTTATTTCTAAACAATCATCTAATTCTATCAGGCAGTGGCCCTCACTCATTTATCTTTGACTGTGAGGCATGGACAGTCTACTGGTCCCCATAAAGCAACTGACTGCATTCCAACTTTGCTGCTTAAGATCTACTTGCTACACCAAATGGCAGACCAAAATCTGCAATAACCAAGTTCTTGCAAGGTGCTATTGGATACCTGCTATTGGTTTCACTGGGTCAGCCATGAGGTTCACGTGGAGGATAGTATTCTACAGCCAGCTGAGAATAGGACAACCCAGATTCAGATACAATGACATTATGGAAGCTATTCTGAGTCTTCAGCTTGGACCCGACATCACTGGACAGGTTCAAATGGTGAAGTCTCTGTTATCATTCTATCTCATCCTTTCAGGAGGACAGTGTCATGTCTCTACAGGTAGGTGAACACACCTCAAAGCTAATGCCTTCACCAATCCCTCCAGCAGTGACTTCATATCTAATGGTTGCAATCAGATCTGCAAATCAAGATTTGATTTCACACCATGAATGAGAAAACACAACATAAAGAGTGAACTAGCGATAACAAGGTGTAGAGCTGGATGAACACAGCAGGCCAAGCAGCATCAGAGGAGCAGGAAAGCTGACGTTTCGGGTCTGGACCCTTTCTATTTGTCATCTTGCTGAACTCTTGATCCAAAGCATCATTAAGGGAAAATCTTTCATCCTCCTTTGAAATGTCAATCTGGATAATAACTCATGATGTTGATTTTCCCAACACAGTGTTGAAATAATGCTGCAGAGGCCAGTATCCCGTCACCAAGTCACCCTTTATTTTCACGTACGTAGTACTTGACACTGATCCAGCTTCTTCAGAGCCAGGTCTCAGAGTGAACAGCTGCTTTGACATTCCTGTTTATATCTGTCAGCCAGGGCTCCCTGATTGGACCAGGTTAACAACACCAATCTGGAAACTCATATTCAGTGAGGCCTAGCTGGCTGACCTATAAGTATGACTGAGTTGCAGTAACCAAATTGAAATGTCTACAATATTGACACAGTTACAAGATTTCGAAAGAAAGCATTGCCCATTACCTACACACCCTTGGTGGTATTTTACCTGGCTGCCTGTGGGTTCGGGGAGAAGGCGAGGTCTCTCCTGTTCGGAGACCCTGTGCCCAAAAGAGCAATCCATTTGTGATTGCTTGTTTCACTTGATTCTCCTCCCACACCACTATCCTCCTTTGATTGCGTGACTGCTCCAGTGAAGCCACCCTCTTTCATCTTTGAATCTGAGGTCCACACTGCTCCTTTTCGTGGGTTGCTAGCGATGACTACTGCTCCCAGTTGTTGGTATTAGAGAGTTGCTAGCCTACTGATGTCAGCAGCTCTGGGAGGTGGGTCATCTTATCAGATAGGGATGGAATACATGAGATTACATTGTAGTCACTAAACAGCCCTGACCTAATCTAAAGTCACAGCTTCTAGCTCTGTGGAGGCAAGTTGACCCCAATTTATTATTGCTGGGGTGGGATTGGTAAACTGGGGTTTGGAGTTGGCTGGTGCAGGATCGCTGCCTTTAAGAAGAATTTGGGTTTAGTTTTAACTTCAGCTGATTTTCTGAAGTTAAGCTCAATAATGTATTTTCAGTGGGATGCTGGTGAATTCCCAGGTTTTCCTAGGAATCTATTCGAAGAGGAAAGGAAGTCTACCACAGTAACAATTCCAGTTGCCTCAGTGTAACTCACTCCTAATGGAGACAATTAAAAAAAAAAATGAGGCTCAGAGGTTAACTGATACTAAGGTTCATTCACTCCCACATCTATGCTCACTGACCTACATTGGCTCCAAGTGAAGTTATGACTGGATTTTAAAATTCTGCTCCTTGTATTCAAATTGCTCCATTGCCTTGCCCTTCCCTGTCTCAGTAATCTTGCCAGCCCTACAACACTCCAACACATCAGCTGTCATTTGGTTCTGCTTTTGAACATTCCTGACTTTAATTTGCTGTACCATCAGTTGCCATGGTCCTAAGCTCTGGGATTCCTTCCCGAAGCCCCATCATCTATGTTGCTCTCTGTCTCTTGCAAACTTTAAGACACACCTCAAGACCTACGTCTTTGAATAAGCTTGCCCTAATATCCTATTGTGTGGCTCAGATAGAGACAGCATATAGCGCTAATGTTATTGTACCATAATTATTTCCCTTTAATTTTCTTCCTGTCCATATAGGCCTATGAGGCCTGTGTATTGCAGTCACTATTGGTGCCATGCAGCTTCGTGGGAATGTTGACCGTAACCTAGAGAGCCAGGATAATGGTCTGGGGGCATGGATTCAAATCTTATCTTGGCAGTTATTGGAATTTGAATTCAATTAATAAGTCTGAAATGTAATGCTCGTGTCTGTAATAGTCACTATGCAGCTATTGTTGAATGTTATAAAAACCCATTTGGCTCATTAATGCCTTTCAGGGAAGGAGCTTACCTACCTGTGAGTCCAGACTCACAGGCAATTTCACTGACTTGTAACTGTCCTCTCAAATGGCTGTAGCAAGCCTACTCAGTTCAAAAACAATTAGGGATTGGCAACAAATGCTGGCCTTGACAGCAATGACCACGTTCCATGAAAGAAAATAAAATCAAGGCTTGGTGAAGTGCATTGAGGCAATTTTTCTGATGTTAAGTTTAAACGCAAAATGTTGCTGTTGTTTTCCTCAAGATTGATTGTGTCCCATACGGCTCTAAATCTTCGAATTCACATTGTCCAAATGCTGCAGAAACACTGTACATCAGGAACATATGGCATTCACAGCGCTCACTGTTACTATGACACAAATGATGACAACAATGTTGTCTGTTACGTTGTTGGTGTTTTGATGTCGTTGGAATACATCCAACTGAATTAGCATCGTTATATTATGTCACCCTATCAATTCCAAAAAACAATCCTAGAGGGAGCTGGTGTCCAAATTTCTACTCCATCTATAGCTACAACAAGGAGCTATCAATAATCTCCCAGATAGAAAGCTGAATATTTCAGTTGTGGACAGAATTTGATAGGAAATAATAGCCTTTTACAAAACATTTTTAAATGTCATGCTGGATTTCTGATTCTGTTTTATGTTCACTCCAGATCTGAACACAAGCAGAAAAATCATTTGGAGCCAGTTTGCCTGTTTTCACGGAGCGAGTTTTACACATCCCTACTGTTGGCAGAGTGTCTTGCTCTCCAGCCTTGCACATTAAGACATATTTGAGTGGTCGTCCTGTATTTTCCAGTCATTTCCATAATACTTGGAGAATTATGGATAGCACGGCTGTGAATTCTAAAACTGCTAGGCCAATCTTCCTGATCC
Source organism: Rhincodon typus (assembly GCF_021869965.1). Lineage (NCBI taxonomy): Eukaryota > Metazoa > Chordata > Chondrichthyes > Orectolobiformes > Rhincodontidae > Rhincodon > Rhincodon typus. The sequence goes on from NC_063354.1 coordinate 37,826,923, forward strand.
ATCTTGATGTAATTTGTTGCTGAGAATTTAATAAATGAGGTGAAAATTTGTCTTCTGTGTATTATTTTTCAAGGTGCCACATTCCAGCTGGGGAATCAGACCATTTTCTTGGCTATAGGAGTCATTTCAGTCTGCAAATTTTCAATTCTCACAGCCCTTCTGAATACCACTCCACTCTCCCCTTCAAACAATCGGCAACTAAATTCTAGTTTAGTTCCAATGTCACATTGTATTGGTAAATTTGTGCTGATGGCTTATTGGCTGACTGACAATTCCTCCTCCCATGGTGAAGAATTGAACCTCTCCTCTACAGAAACAACCTGGCCTACTGGATTTCTAGTTTAGTGACATTACCATTATGCCACCACATCCCCTTGAAAATAGAAGTTTTAAAAAAAATGTGAGGGAGAAGGGAATAGCAGGTTATACCAACAAAGTTCAATGAGAAAGGATTGGAGCAGGTTCAAGCATAAATATTGGCAATGACAGAACAGGCTGAACACTGGTTTCTGTGTGGTATTTTCTATGTAACTTTATTTTTGTGTTTTACTGTTTCAACATGCTGATTTAATGTTAAAAACAGTTGTTTGGTTACTTGTGATTTAAAAGTAAAATCACAGGAGTACTGAAGCCTGAAATCCTGAAAGTGTGATTTTGTCAGTGATAGAGAGAAAAACAACCAATTATGGCACATCTATAGTAATAATCTTTCGCATTGCTCTAGTAGTTAATAAGCTGCTTAGCCTGTGTACATAACTAAATGCAGCAATTCTTCAGGAGCACAAATATTTGTTTAAAAAAGGAAAGCCGGACCAGGCTGCAGACAAGCTTCTGAACTACACATCAAAAAAGTTTAATGTCAGTTTTGCTTCCAGAAAATAGTTTTCAAGTGTGTTATCACAGAGCAATAGATGATAACATGTGAGTAATGCTGATTCCCTTGTTGGGCATCTTAAACAGGATACCTGATATAAAAACACAACAATGCACCATCAATATTGTCATAAAGCTGTTGCACAAAACACATGTGAGTACATAAAAACCGAAAGAACTGCGGATGCTGTAAATCAGGAACAAAAACAAAGTTGCTGGAAAAGCTCAGCAGGTCTGGCAACATCTGTGAAGGAAAAAACAGAGTTAATGTTTTGGGTCCAGTGACCCTTCCTCAGAACTGATGGTGGCTGGGAAAACATCAGTTTACACATGAGTACATGCCTGAACGTCAGAAAGGCCTACAAAGCATACTTCATAGACAGTGATTTGTTAGCAAAAAAACTAAGGTAGGTTAGGTAAATATGGCCAATATTAAACATGCCAGTTTGGGGAAAAAAGTGGCACAAACCTATTTTTATGGCTTAATCTTTCTGTTTTAACCCAATATGCTTTTTTTGATAACAATTGTGACATAAAATAAGGGCACAACATAAAGAATGCAGTGTATGTGTCCACAAAAAAAAACACATTACAATGGGAACAGATGTTTTTGCAAGGGAGACTGCAGAATGCATTAGTGTGATAGGTGAAGCCTGCTGAGCCCAGCTGGCACAGTGGCGCAATGGTTGGCATTGCTCCCTCACAGTGCTGGGGACCTTGGATCAATTCCACCCTCAGGTGACTGTCTGTGTGAAGTTTTCACATTCTTCCTCATGTCTGTGGGGGTCTCCTCTGGGTGCTGTTGCTTCCTCCCCAGGCCAAAGATGTCCAGGTTAGGTGGATTGGCCATGCTAAATTGCCCATAGCGTCCAGGGATGTATAGGCTAGGTGGATTAGTCATGGGAAATGCAGATATAGGGCAGGGGGGAAATGCTCTTTAGAGGGTTGATGTGGACTTGATAGACTGTATAACCTGCCTCCACAGTGTAGTGATTCTATATTAATAATATCAGTCTTGGGAAGATGAAATTAGCAAAGATGTCCATGAGGAAGAATTTATAGAGTGTATTCAGGACAATTTCCTAGGGCAATAGTTGTAGGTCCAACCAGGGATCAGGCTATTTTGGATCTGATAATGTGTAATAAGGCAGATTTAATAAATGATCTCAGAGTGAGAAATCCCTGTGGAAACAGTGACCATGTTAAGATAATATTTAGTTTTCAGTTTAGAGTGAGAAACTTGGGTTGGAAGCAACTTGCTAAACTTAAATAAGGATAATTATATGGGGGAATGAGGGATAAGTTGGCTGGAGTGGACTGGAAGAAGAGATTGACAGAAAAAAACTGTTGAGAAATAATGGTTGACAGTTAAGAAAAATAGTTCATGACACACTGCAACGATATATCCCAGTGTGGAAGAAGGGGATAAACTGATCGAGGTTAACCAATGTTCATTCACAGGATGAGGGCATTTATTGCCCATCCCTCATTGCCGAGAGACCAGTTAAGAGTCGACCCACATTGCCGTGTGTCTGGAGTCACATGTAGGCCAGACCAGATAAGGATGTCAGTTTCCTCCCCTAAAAGACATTAGTGAACCAGATGGGTTTTTCCTGACAATTGGCAATGGATTCATAGTCATCATTAGTCTCTTAATTCTGGGTTTCTATTAAATTCAAGTTCCACCATCTGCCATGGCGGGATTTGAGGCTGGGTCCCCAGAATAATACCTGGGTGTCTGGATTTACAGTTCAGTGATAATACCACCAAGCCATCACTTCCCCAAATTGAAAGAAGGAAAAAATACAATTGGCGAAGATTAATACTGAATAATCAAAGGGCCCGAGGGGGAAGGAAATAAGCGCAATAACTATCACTAAAGAAAAGTAGTAGGGAAACCACACCAGGCCACACTTATGCTGATAATCCACTGAACCTGATGAGTTACATCCTAGCATTTTTACGGAAGGAGCTACAGAGACAGTGGGTGGTCTCATAGTAATCTTCCAAGAATTCTTAGACTTGAGAAAAGTCTCAGAATATTAGAAATTGGGCATTCCAATCTGTTCATTCAGAAAAGGATTGAAACAAAATAGTGGTAACTATACACCAATTAGATTAACAGCTGACATTGGGAAAATATTAAAGTCTGTATTATAGGATTAACTAGCAGAGCATTTAGAAATGAATAATATCATTAAGAAGAGTCAGCATGGCCTCATGACAGGAAATCATGCCAAATATACACATTACTAGAACTCTTTAAGAAAATGATAAGCAGGATAGATGGGGTGGGGGTGGTGTGGGGGTGGGGGTGGAGGCCCGTAGATGTAATATATTTGGATTTTCAAAAGGTGTTCGATTAAAGTACTGCAGATGAAACCATTTAATAAGATGAGTCCATTGTACTGAAGGTAGTATATTAGCATGGATAGGGGGTCGATTAACTAATAGAAGACAGAGAGTTGGGATAAAGGTCCATTTTCCGGATGGCAACCTATAATTATTGGAGTGCCACATGGATCTCCACTGGAGGTCACAATTATTTACAATAGATATGAATGATTTGGATGAGGCAAGTGAATTTACTGTCACCAAGTTTGTGGATAACACAAGAGTAGCTGTGAAAGTAAATGGTATGAAGATGAGACAAAGAGTCTACAGAAAATGAATGGATAAAAACTTGGCAGTGAGATATAATACTGGAAATTGAGAGAATAGAGGAGCTAAGTATTATTTACATGGGGGAAGATTTCGGAAAGCTGCAGCACTGAGGAATTTGGCTGTTCTTGTGTATGAATCACAAAAAGTCACCATCCAAGTTCAACAGGTAATAGGGAAGGCAAATTGACCATTGATTGACCTTTATTTCAAAGGGAATGCAATGGAAAAAAAATGGAAAAATTGCTGAAACTGTGCAAGGAACTAAGTAGACAACACCTAGAATACTGTGAATAGTTTTGTTCCCTTTATCTAAGGAGAGATATGTTGGCAATAGAGGCAGTCCAAAGAGGATTCATTAGCTTGATCATTGCCGTAGAGACTTATGTGGAGGGATTGATCAGATTGGGTCTGAAGTCATTGAAGTCATTAGAAGAATGATGGGAGACATTACTGAACATATAAAATTGTTCAGAACTGGGCAAGGTAGAAGTGGAAAGGTTGTTTCTCCTTTTGCAAGAGTCTAGGGCCAGAAAGCATAATCTTAGACTAAGGGTTCACCCACTTAATACAGACATAAGAAGGATTTTTTTTCTTTTTAGACGGTATGAGAATCTATGGAATCTTTTATCAAAGAGAGCTGTTATATCTGGATTGTTAAGTATTTTTAAGGCTGAGGTAGATCTTTAATCAGTAAGGAGATTAAGGGTTATGGAGATAAAGCAGGCAGGTGGAGTTGAGGATTATCAGATCAGCCATGATCTCATTGAATGGACATGCAGATACAATGGGCCAAATAGTTTATTTCTGTTCCTATGTCTTATGGCCTTATGATTTTAACATATTCAACAATGTAATGTTAGTTCAATAGTTGGAATTTACCCCTCTCTGTTGTGGTGTGAGCAAAGGCAAGAAAGTCGGAAATACAGAGAGAATTAAAAGATCAGAATCTCAACCTTGATAAAATCTTTTTGCAGTTTACCCCTCAAGCCTCAGTGGTGGCTTTAGAATCACACCAGTGACCATCTTATTTTAATATATTTGCATCTCACTAAAGCTCCTATCCACCTATTTATGAACCACTTGCAGTGCTCCTATTCTGCCTAAGAAACTAGATGGCACAAGTGCCTTAAAGGTAAAAGAAAGTGGGTACCTGGCAGTTATAGTTCACCAATTGTTTGTCTCGGATGTTAACCCAACTCCTTCTTCAGCACAATTCAGCCTCTTCAACCCTTGGTCCATGCAAATCGGCATCAGCGAAACACCAGCCTTGCCATATCATCTTACCTGATCTTGGGCCAACTCACACATCCCTTCAGCAATTTGTAGGAATTTGCAGCTCAGGTACACCTTTGACTTGCATGCTTCAGCCAGGTCACTCTGCACCCACAAGCAGACACACATCTGATGCATCTGCTCAAGATGATTCTTTAGTCTTTCTGTTCATTTTCTTAGCACTCACTCACTTTGTACCTGCTTGGAGGCTGCCAGCCTCTGTATACTTCACACTGCTTTCTTAACACACACTCACTGACTTCAGCACTGACTTTTAGCTGCCAGACTCTGGGTGGGCCACATTAATTTTTAACGCATATGGTCTTTATTAGTGCTCAGTTACTGGCTGCCAGCCTCAGTGGCCTACATTGCTTTTTAATACAGAGGGTGAGGAAGGGAACTTGTCCTGTTGGGGAGCACTGAACAGTCAAGAAGGCGGATATGTCACTGTGCTGCACCATTCTATGTCAACATCACACACACAGCACGTACAAGCAATTTACGTGATAAACAACCTCCATGTGCTTGAAGCTAATGGCCACATACAAAAGTCAAAAAGGAGCTGTTCTCCATGGGGTCAAGAGGGTTAATAGTCAGTCAGGGACTATAACCAAAGTCAGTCAAGGGTTTTGTCCTATTTCAGTCCAGTCTGTTGGCCACTGTCAGACAGGTGCTTACTTGATCCTATCAGTGTCCTTGGATCTGTGTCATGGAAGTCCAAGTATTTGGCCACAGTCAGTACAGCATGTCAGGTGCGAGCAGCCTAGGGTTTCACATAGGCCAGTCACAGTGCTGTGGAGTCATCATTTTGGGGGTGAAACAATTTGGCCTGCAATGGCACAAACTGAGGAATTGAGTATGATTGAAATGGATGGACAAACAGTTTGTGGTGATGCATACGTGCGAGGATGGTGAGGTGGCCCTAATGAGTGAGTAGGAAGCACAGAGGAAGAGTTCATAGTTCGGGATGATGAGCCATTGAGTAAACATGATACATGCAATAATGAGTTATAGTCTATGACCTGGGCAAATGGCAGATTTATAGTCAGTGGTAGTTCTGTGAGTGAGAGACAGCAGAGTGAAGATAATAACCCTTACAATTCTGGGTGCTCTGCTTAAATTTGGACACAGCACTGGCGATGGTATTATGTTCTTAATGAATTTGGCAATTTTCAATTCAGTAGCTGGTCAGTTGGACCTAGGATTTTGCTTGTGTTAGAAGTTCATCTTCTTAGAGTCTTTGAGTGTCATATCTTTTCCACTCCCGGAGTGAGAGAGTGAAATCTGTCTTGGTTTGCAGGCTTTTTAGAGGCTTCAGTTCTGTGACAAACTGCAACTTAACCAATAAAAACTGTTTCTGGGTAGTTTTTAACCCTTCAACATTTGGTCCACCTTCTTTGAAGGTTACACAACCTTGTGAAACCTATAAATTAACACCATTCAGTTCTACTTTTTCTTTGAATTGAAAAACAAAACTAGCTCATTATCTGCGACACAGCAGAGTCCGAACTTTCATTTTACCCAGTTTGTATTTCAAGATAAACATATGTAGTTCTTACAATGACATGACCATTCATAGTTAACATTGCATAAAGTGATAAAACAAATTATTTTCTTCAATGCTGTATGTTACTCACTACAATTCTAATTACAGTGAATACTTATGCTATTCATTATCCATCAAAAGTAGAACCCAAGGATTTTTAACGAATTTCCAGCACCTCGGTGTACTGTGACTGATTCGCCTTAGATGTTAGCATTTTCCCGTTTTACCGATCAGTGCGCAAATTGGCAGCTGCATTTTCCACATTATAATAGTAACTGCACTTCAAAAGTACTTAATTGGCTGTAAAGTGCTTTGGATTGTCCTGAAGTCACGAAAGGAGTTATGCAATTGGGCAAGAAGTAGACAAAAGTCCACTTAGCAAAATGTAAAAATGGTCCTTTAGATTATAAGGAATATTGACTGTATATTCAAGCTGTGCCACGTTGCTCTCATTTCATCACTATTGTTGGTGCCATCTTTATTTATTGCTCATCACATTGATTTTGGAATGTAGTAAACATGTTGGTGTTTCATCTTGGCTGCGCAATTAAAAATAGTTTGGCATGGAAGAGTATGTCACAGGTTTGAGCCATAATTCACTGCAAGCTAATTCCCAGTCTCAAATCTGTCACCTCAAGTAGAAGGGAAGTGTTCCCACAGTCACAAGCAAAAAAATCACAATTACAGTAATCCCGACCTTTCTCAAGTTTGCCCTAGTAGATAAATCAACAGTATGTGGCTGGGAGCAGTTCATCTATCCTGATGGTTATGAATGTGATTTGTAACATGAGAAGAATAATATGATTTTTTAAAAAATGAATAAAAACTCTCAGTATAATCAATTGAAAGAATAATTTGATAATGTTCTCTTTGCTGTCAAACAGAGTGCAAAACAGTAAAAATATTTCTTCTACACTTTGTCATTATCAAATTTAGATGGCTTAATAAATTATGTTTTATTTGATGTCCTGATATTGAGAACTATCTGGGGTTAGTTGCCACTTGTGAGGAATTGTACATTCTGACCACTAAGAAATTAGTTCTTTACATTTTAGTTCCTTGCCACTGATATATTTTGTCCACTTCCTGCCCAATCTTCTATGTAATAACTCAGGTTTTGGTGCAGTTTTTCCAGAAGGCATTCACAAAACTAGGTGTTGATGTCCTTGTATTTGCAGACAGGAAATATTTTGTGCCTTTTCCAAGGATGACACCAGTTTTATCCCATCATTTTTTCTGCTTTGCTACATTCCATGTATTCAGCTACTTCTGTGTATTTCTAATGCCTTGTTGTGGAATTATAAAATGATATATTTTTATTCATTCATAGGATGTGGATGTCACCGACTGAGCCAGCATTCATTGTCCTTGAAAAGGTGGTGATGAACTGCCTTCTTTTCATCTAGCAACTCTGAATGAACAGTGAAATATTTCCAAGTCAGGATGGAGGGTGTGGCTTGGAAGGGAACTTGCAGATGATCCCATGTATCTTCTAAATGGTAGTGGTCAAGTGATTAGAAAGTGCCATCCAAGGAACCTTGGTGAATTTCTGAAGTGTCCTGTGTGGTGGCAAACCTCTTGAGTTCTGTTTGTTGTGCACTATTCCAGACAAGTGGGGAGCACCCCATTACAGTCCTGACCCGTCTCTTGTATATAGTAGACATGCTCTGGGGAGTCAGGAAGTGACTTAAACACGACAGGATTCCTAGGCCCTGACCTATTCTTGTAGCCACTGCATTTCTACGGCAAGTCTAGCTTAGTTTTTGGATAATGGTAACCCCCAGTACAGTGATAATGTGGGATTCAGTGATGGTAATGACATTGTGTGTCAGGGCTGATGGTTACATTCTCACATGTAGGAGATGGTCATTGTCTGGCACTCATGTGGTGTGAATGTTACTTGTCATTTGTCAGCCCAGGTCTGGAAATTGTTTGGGTCTTGCTGCATTTGGATGTAAATTGTTTCAATATCTGAGTGTCGTAACTGTTCTGAACATTCTACAATCCTCAGCAAAAATCCCTGCTTCCAACCTTTTGACCAAGGCTATTTGGACCGTCATAGCTGTGTTGACTCATTGTTTGAGCTATCCAATTAACCTCATTCTTCTGTTCTTTCCCCATAATCTTTTTTCCAACTTATGTTTCTGCCCAATTCTTTTCTGACTGTTATTATTGAGTCTGTTTTCATCATTTATTCAGAAAACTCATTCCAAAATACAAAAAATCACTTGTGTGAAAAGAATGCTTTTTTACATTGTCTCTAGTTCTTTTGTCAGTTACCCTAAATATTGTTACTTAAATCATCAACATGAATCATGAAGATGGTCTATATTTTCCTTTTATGATACTAATAAGTCAATGGAATGATGAAACTTGTCTGGTGAAGGATTACTGGACCCGAAACGTTGACTCTGCGCTCTCTCCACAGATGCTCCCAGACCTGCTGAGTTTCTCCAGCAACTTCTGTTTTTGTTTCAAATTTCCAACATTCGCAGTTCTTAACTGTTTTGGTTACCACATGAGGTGGGATGGCTTTGTACTTTTTTCTAGAAGATGAAGCTAAGAAGTTGGAAGGAGCGTCAGTGAGGGAGCATTTTGGATGTAGTGATCATAATTCAATTACCATTAGAATTGTTATATGAAAGGGCAAATGCAGGCCCAGAATAAATATATTAAATTAGGACAAGGCCAGTTTTATGCGGCTGAGATGTGAAAAAGTAGATTGAAGACAGTTTCTTGAAGTAAAAAAGTATCAGTATTGTGGAGACATTAACAGAGATGGATGGAACGAGAATCATTATTTTCTAACTAAGAAAACAGCCTCACTTTTGAATCTAGACCTGCCTGGATCTCAAAGAGCATGGAGAGTAGGATAAGACAAAAAAAATGCCAATTTTGAGTCTCAATACAGCAGAAAGTTTAGCAGAATGTATAACGTTCAGAGGCAAAATTAGAAGGGAAATTAGGGAAGCAAAGAAAGATCAGAAAAATTATTGAGATGTGACATCACGAAAAACTCAAATAAAAGCAAAGAACTGTGATGCCGAGATCCGAAATAAAAGCAGGAAATGCAGGAGGAACTCAGTAAGACTGGAACATCTGTGAAGAAACAAATAGCTTTAATGTAATGAGTCCAGTATGACACTTCTTCAGAAGATTGAAAGATGTTTTGCAATTACAGAAAGAAGAAAACAGTAACTAAGGAAGGAATGGAATCAATTAGAAACCAAAACATTGGTGGTGCTAGATATGGGCATGATTCATAATGAATACTTTGTATCAGGGAATGATATTGTAAATAAAGAAGAGGCGTGTGAAATACTGGGTGTGATAAATGTAGCGAGGGAGGAAATATTAAGGATAATAAATAAATCACTGGGCCCACAGCAAATGTATTCCCAGCTGCTGACAGAAACCATGGAAGAAAGAGTAGAGGTTCTGACCATCATATTCTAATCTTCTTTGCTACAGAAATGGTGTTAGAGGACACTTGCTAAAATTTAACTCTGATTTAAAATGGAAAGAAGGGGTATGTCAAATAATTACAGACCAGTAAGCCTAACCTTCTTAGTAGGCAAAGTATTTGAATCATATTCAGAAGGCAGCATAAATCATCATTTAGAAAGGCCCAACCTAACAATTCTTCATTCTTCCATCCGTTCAATCCATCCAAAGCATGGATTTCTTAAGCTCAGGTCATGTCTGTCTGGTTTGATTTTCATGAGGAGGTAGCATGGAGAATGGGTGAGGGTAATGCAATTGATGGAGCTTATATAGATTTTAGTGAGGTTTTCAACGATGCCCTGCATGGAAAACTAGACGAGAAAAGAGAGAACTCATGGAATCCAACGAGAACTTGCAAGTTAGATCGAAAGCTGGCTCAGTGTTGGCAAGTTAAAGTAATGGTCAAAGGCTGTTTTTGTGATTGGAAAGCAGCTTCTAAGGTTCATGGTACATATCACTGTTAGAAACATAGAATTTAGGAGACAGGATTAAGAGGTTTGCATATGATACAAAAATTTGTTTATTGGTGAGGAAAAACATTGTCAAAAGCAGGGAGTTATCAATGGACTGGTCAAGTCAGTGGAAAGATGGGAGATCAAATTCAGTCTGGAGATATGTGCAGTGTGGTATTGATTTGGGTGGACAAACAAGGCACTTGAATACATAATAAATACTAGAACACTGAAAATTGTGGAGGAGCAGAGGACTTTGGATTTCATATCCGCTGAAGGTAGCAGTACAGGTAAATAAGGCATACAGTATACTTCTGGGAGCCATCCTATTGGGTTTGATGCCCAGTTTAAAAAGACAGTTTAGCCTTCTTTACAATAATATACATTATTGTAATTATACAGTCATAACATGGACGTATTGTGTGTGTTCCTTCAACAGAAACAGATGTTGATCATGTGCCAACAGCGTAAACTTCTTTATTCTGTCTTTTCCATATAATTTTGGATTGTAATAACATTAATTAAAGATTGGCTTTTGATTATATGTAGTTTTGCAGCCAGACATTTCAAATTCTTCTGATTCAGTTCGAGCCATCTGTCCAAGATGGTTTCCTCATTGATAGTGTTACCCTTGATTTTCAAATGAATGATGCCAGACACTTAGATGGTGCCTGCATCAGTCTTTTTTGAGTTGGAAATGCATAAAGATGAAGTAAACTAATCTTATTCATTTTCTTAAATGTAACACACCAGATGTAATTTGGAAATGGAGAAAACTAAGGCCTCATACTTAATACATTTAGCAGGCATGTATTTTTCACATAAGAGGAGTTCTTTCTGAGCTTCAATTTGAAAATGATACAAATTCCAAAAGATGCATATTGCTTTGTGTAGCGAAGTTTCTCTTCTAGTCCAGTCCACTTGTAAAAAAGACCAACACACAAGTTGACATCTTAATTACTTTCTATACCTGCATAGTAATTTTCTGTGAACAAAAACAAAGTTGCTGGAAAAGCTCAGCAGGTCTGGCAGCATCTGTGAAGGAGAAAACAGAGTTAACGTTTCGGGTCCGGTGACCCTTCCTCAGAACTCAGACCTGTTATTTAGTAATTTTCTATGTTTCTTGTGTGAGTATACTCAAGTCTCTGAACATCAACATTTACAAGTTTCATGTCTTTTAACAAATATCTTTTTTTTAAATTCTCTCTACCAAAATGAATAACTTCACACTTTTCCACAATATACTCCATCTGCCACTTTAATACCCACCTGCTTATTGTGTCTTTGCTTCAAGGTGTGATGGTTTGACGAGTACTAGATGAAAACATTCAATGCAGCTTGCTGGGAATCTCTCTCAGGCAGGCATGATGACCCTTTCATGGTTGCAGATAAGCTGAGCACTCTTGGAGTTGGATACCATTTAGCTGTTGAGGACTGCAGGGTGGGTTTGGAGGCTGTTTGTTTGCCACGTGTGCAGTCAACAAAACTGTTGACCTATGGGAAACTCAGAACAGCTAAACCAAATCTCAGTCCGACTGACGTCACTGATTGCAAAATAGCTTAAATTCTAACCCTGAAAAATATGGCATGTGATGTGCATTCGTGGGTTACAAATATCTCCTGCGGATTATGAAAGGAACCAGAGCTGGAGAGGTTAAGGGTTGGGGTAACTTTGATAGCCACTGGTGATGCACATTCGGATGACTGCACATATCATTTGTTTTCTGGGACACTGCTGCTCATTCATGTCCACGAAGCTTATCCGGTGCCTGTTATGCCTGTGTTGGGGATTTCTTGTCCTGGGACCTGGATCTCTGTGCCCATTCCCTCTTGCCTGTGAAGGGAGTAGCAGGCGGGTGAGGAGAAGGCTGCTCCTGCTCCTATTGGTGCTGCTGCTTCTACCTAATGTGGTTCACATCTGAGGTCCAAGGTAAAACTGCAAAGGTGAATCCCATACTGAATTGTGAGATGACTACTGGCAGGTGTAGACCACACATGGTAGACTCCATAGAAGTTGAAGTAACTTCCAAAATGTTGGAAATTGCATCCAAAACAGCAAAAGCATGTTATCAGAACAGATTTGGTGAGGAAAATAAGTCTTTCGCCTAGACAAAGAAGATGTAACTTTTCAATATTTTAAAAAAATCTTTCTTCTTTACTTGTTCAACACCCTCACATCCTGCAGTTTTCTCACCTTGATTTTCTTAGTGATTTTCATGAAGACCAGGAAGCCCATGTGTGTTTCAGCATCTAATTCGACGTTAGAAGCCTTGAAAAATCCCTTCCCAAATAAGGGTTGATTTATACACCAAGTATAAAACTACATGTGGGTGGTCACTATCTTTGTAATTCTCAATGTGAGGTATGCTGTGTATGGACATGTTAAAACTCCTGCACATCTTCGCAACATAGTCACATTCCCTACTTGATCATTTGTATTAAGTTATGAGGTACTGGTAAATAGAAAGTCAATGTATGGAATGAAAAGTTGAGGCTGATTGCAAATGAGAATTACCATGTGTCATGGCTGATGTGACAAAAACATGATTTTATATGCCATGTTGATTTCTGTGCCATGATCTACAATAGTCAAATCCAGAAATCCCAGTTAAAGAAACTGATAATGAACACATTACAAATGAGGCTGCAGTGCTTCCCAAACTTTTTCCCAGTGTGCCACCATTTTGAAGTGTGTAAACTGTTGCAGTCCCTTGGTGAAGCTGGGGCCTTGGGGACAGAGAGCTGTGAGAGTCAGGTTTGGAGGAGATCAATGGGTGCAGGTGAATATCTGTAAGAATGGGGACCCTTGGGTGGGGCTGCAAGTCTGTAACTCGGACAGAGATCCATGGTGGCCATTGTTACTTTAGAGATTGCAGTCCCTGAATTTCAGCTCCCCCCATTTTGGAGAACCCTGTGTTAGAGTGTCTAACTTAACAGTGCTCCAGGGGTTTCACGCATGCTCCTACATGTGGTGAGATTCAATGCCGAATTGGAAAGTTGCCAACAACTCCTTAACATATTGGCAATTTCATCCCTTTCAACCAGAAGCTCACTTACAACCTGTTTAGCTTGACAGGTTAAATTCTCCTCTCTGTCTTTGTTTTCTATCTGTTGTTTTCCAGTCAGACTGCAAAGATCTTTCAGATCTCATGCTATGTACGCAGAACCAAAGACTACCCAATGCAATGGGTGTGAAGCATTGACTTATTACAAAACAAACTTCTAAACTTCTTATTGAGAGTGCATCTTAAAACAATATAAAAGTTAGTTCATTATATTGCACCTCAGAGATGATTTTGTCTTTAATTTACAAAAATATAAAGACCCAAATATTGCAGTGGAAGTAATAGTGATGTTAATAACATTCACGGTTATTTATGAACAAATTGAACAGCAACTTTTGCTAAGTGGATACATGAACTTATTCACAGAACTATCGAACTACAGAAGAAGTCTTTTTGTCCCATCAAGTCTGTGCCCCATTATTCTCCAATGTCATTATGATTGATTCTGAAAACAAGTATTTCCAAAATTCAGTGTGCCTTCCATTTACGACATTTTCCCCTCATGTCCCTGTTAATATACATTGTTCTGGGGGCTGGCCAGCAATGCAGTGTCAATCTCCTGGCTAACCGCTCTTGGCCAATGACCATGGACTTCTCTCTTCATCACTATCAGTTGTGTCAACACAGGGCATTGATCTAATGCCCTTTTGGCCCAAATGATCTTAGAGACATCTTCTGGTCAGCTGAGGCCTTAAGTGCTCTGGCATTTCTCCCATCCACTGGCAGGAATTACCTTTGTCACTGCACCAAGTTGAGGTGCTGGTGTCACTGGCACAGCCATGGAAGACCCAGTGTAACCATCAAAGGTGCCCTGAGAGAAATCTCCAGATGCTGTTGGTCCACCAACATAAGGTCCAAGTGGTCCTTCTTGCTTCCTAGTTCTACACATGGATCTGAGGCATTTTGAAATTCTTGCACAGACAATGTGCATGGTTTGAAGCTTGCACGGGCTGAATGTGTACCCAGGAACCAATGACCTATGAACATACAAGCAATGAACTAGAGTAGGCCAGTTGTCTCTTTGAACCTGCTCCACCATTCAATATGAACATGGCTGCTCTAATTTTAACCTCAACTCTGCATTCTTGCGTATCCCTGATAATACTTCATTCCCTTGGTAATAAGGAATCTATCTACATCTGCTTTAAAAACATTTAAAGATTCTGAAATCACTGTCTGTTGAGGAAGGTATTTCCAAAGACTCACAACTCACTGACAGAAAAAAATATTTCTCATTTCTGTTTTAAATGGGTGACACCTTATGTTTAGGCAATGACCCTTAGTTCCAGATACTCCCACATGTGGAAACATCCTTTCAACATCCAGTCAAGTCTCCTCAGGATCTTTATTGTTTCAACTAAGTCACCTCCAACTCTTCTAAACTCCAAAGGATACAGGCCTAGCTTGTCTAGCCTTTCCTCATAAGGCAATCCATTCATTCCAGGCTAAGTGGCTTGGCCTGGCTCTCTTTAAGAGGCGCCAATATCTTGACGGAGGAAGAATGTCTCCAGAAGTGAGAGGGCAATAGCAGTACTTGTGACCTGGATAAACAGCTCCACCATATGTGCCAGTGTGTGAGGCCAGACTTCATGAACATCCCCTGGATATCCAAAACCTGCTTTCTTGCAGACACCTCCACTGCATCATTGTCTGGCTGGGTTCAGCATCTTCCTTCTTTCCAATGCTCTACCAACATGAAGAGGTTTGGAATATGATCGTGCAGTTCTCAAACCAGTTTGTGCTACCATTTCAGTTGACATGTGCAAACACTGAATGGCCTACATCTGCTCCTATTTTGTACACTTTGTATGTGTGTATGATTGCGGCCAGAAGTCAGGACTCGGTGGGCGTGCCAGAGAGCATTAAATTCTCTGGATAGACAAGCTTCTGCTGAGTTTTGTATCACATTTATGGTTACCACCTTGCTTTGGATTCAGCCACCCAACACTGATTTTGGACAACTTCTCTATGTTTATGTTCACAAACTTCATCATACTTTAAAGTACCTGTATTACATAATCCATCTGGAGAAGGTAAAAATAACAGCCTGTTCAGTCTTTCCTGTTTGCTGTCACCTTATAATGCAAGCTTGCTGTCCTTCTTAACCATAGGTTGGGTCTTTGTGCTTCAATTAAAAGATCCTGAGATGATTCTTCATCAGCAGGAATAAAGTCAGATGATGCCTGTAATTACCCTATTCTCAAACACTTCCTCAAATCTTCAAAGAACTATTAGAACATATGCAGCAACATTCAAAAGAAGCCTCTACATTGGAATATTTATACCACAATGCACAGCTAGATCACCAATGGGGTCCATGATTTTGTTTGATGATTCAACACAATTGATTCCCACAGGTCCCAGTTTCAATTCAGATTCAAGCAATTCCCACAGGTCCCAGTTTCAATTCAGATTCAAGCAGTTTACACAGGTCCCAGTTGCCGTGTAGAGGGCACAGAACCCTTTAGATGTTCCACTCATAGAAATTTGCCATTTCAACCTGCATAGAAACCCAACAGACAATTGCAGGGCTAATGAACCTTGGATGCAGCTCATCTGCTGCTTATAGCAAAATATGATTAAAGTACTTTAAAACACGGTGTTAAAAAGTAAATAAACCTTATAGTGGAGAAATAGTAAAAGTAAAGCTTAGCTAAACCATGCTGAGCTATACACTAATCCCAAGCATTGAACATATCTGTCCCACTCCCCTCCAAGACATGCATCATCCTAATATGGAAATATTGTAAATCCATCACTGTAGCTGGGTCTAAATTCTGGAATGCCCTCTCTAACAGCTCTGTTGGTGCGTGTGGCCCGTAGTGTTTCAAGAAGGCATTTTGCAACCACATTCTTAGTGGCAGTTAGCGATGAGCAATAAATTATAGCCTTGCCAGTTATGTTCACATCCTGTGAAAGAATGTCTTTTTTAAATTAGGGGAAGCTAACAATATTTCAAGATATTGCAATATATCTACATACAGTTCTGTCTGTTATGAATGAGGCTCTGTTAATTGATAATAAATCTTTAATTACTTATGATAATTCTCCATGCTCATTCATATGATATTACTTACAATATCTAGCATCTGATGTTCTTGGTGTAGCTAGAAGTTTATGTTCAAACTTACATTTTAATTCTGCAGTGATCTGCTTGATGTATAATGAAAAAAAATCTCCTACATTAGATTTGTAACACAGTTGACATCTCAAACTTTAGACAAGAATGACAGATTTTAATCCAGATCCGATGTGTAAATTGTAAATGGTAAATTCTGGGCTGATATTCTTTTACACATCTAGAGTGAACAAAGGAACTTCGGATAATGTACTTCTGAGTTACTAAATGTGATTTAAAATTTCTTGCTATCCTTTGGCAACCAATTTTATTTTTCAACACTGGTACACACTTACATCAGGAAAAGGAGAGATCCCATTGCCCATGAGCTGTAACTAGTTTATGTCGATAACAGCTCATCATTTTGTACAATTTCAGAGATGAGTAAACTGAACACTTTACTGTAGGTCTGGCTAGCCCATATAAGGATGGTTTCTTTAAAAGGCAGCAGGATAATAAACGTTTCTTTCCAACCGTTGTTAATAATTTCATGGTCACCATTACTAAGAATAGAGCTAAATTTTACTAGTAAATGACTAAGTATCAATTTTACTGTGAGCCGTAGCATTCTACTTTTAAAAACATGCCGCTCTAACAAAGCATCGTGCTTCTGCATTGCTACACTTGTCATATGTTTCCTCTCGGCATAGATGGAAGTACTTACCATTACCTGGGATTCCCTTAGCCAGCAACATATGTAAAATGCAGTTGTGAACCATGTCGAGTGCTGTCAGCCCAGAGCTACCCTGTGCAGTACCTTCACATCATCCTGGACATGGTGGGCAGAGGCAGGCTGGCAATCCAATTTGCTGACAGGAGGTCCCAGAGGATGAAATGGCACAGAGGAGAGCAGCCATCGTCCCTCACGACTGACAGAGGTGACCATACTACCAGACCATGCCAGTCGGGCTAGTGGTGTTCCTACAGTCCACAGAAATACCTAGCACTGCTGTAAAATGACCTTCTGTACTCCTTGAGGATAAGTGGCAGCATCTTCTCGCTGCTTCCTCACACTTCTTTTTGCAACTACAGCTACCACCAAGGCTCATGCTCTACCACTCACTATTGCATGCAGCATCTTCCCTCACCCACTCAATGCCCACAGATCAGTAACTCTGCATGACATCTGCAATGTCTACTCACTCCCTCGTGACGCCTCACCACCTTTCTCCACTTGCTCCAGCACTAACAGCTGTGCCAGCTCTTTCATCTCACTCAGTGCCACCCTTCGTCTCATCCCAGGAGAAATAGCCACAAAAGGACAGAGGGAGCTAAGATGGGCAGCGGCTGGGATGCCCAACATTCATCTCCTTACACCTACAAAGAAGAATACTTGCCCCCGCTGGTGAGGACTGTCACTTGTGTCTGCTGACTCTTGTGGCAGTGCCAAAACATCCATGTTCCAGGACCAAGTAAGGTTAATTGTTTGTAGCTGTGCTACTCTCCCATTACTGGCATTGAAAGTGAACTCGTAACATGCCTGAATTTCTAGACCATTTTTTTCAGCTACTAGTGGAATCTGTTTAGTCTACACTATCCAGATAGCAGTTTCCAAGTCACTTTGTTCACCACTCTGAGAAAAAAGCCATAGATCCCTTAGAAGATGCACTGACAAGACTGTCTCCTGTTCCACACCCCACCACCTCCCTCAGTGGGTACTTTAGCGAGATTAAGAGAACAGATGCCAATGAACACATCACTGCCAGCTCTTCATCGCTGGCCAAGGAGGAAACACCCAGGGCATTGACATTCGGAGGATTGCTGGAGACCAGGCACCTACTCAACCCCAGACGGAAGAGGATCCATGGTGTCATCAGTTCACAACTTCATAGAAATGCACAAGAGGACACAGCAGCAGCAGACTTTGTCAGAGCCACTGAGCAAACAGACTCGAAGAATGGAGGACCAACAGTGTTTGTGCAGTGCTACCTCTAGTACAGAGAGCATTGGTCTACCTCTGTGGATAGTCTGACAGCTGCTATGGAGAACTAAGTGTGCCAGCCAAATCAGTTTACAAAATAGAAAGTTTAAATCTGCATGTCCTCATGCTTTTCTGTTCTACAAAATTTACTTTTGAAGACACTTTGTTTCAAGGGCCCAGTTACTTGTCTGATTCTTTTTAAGATTATTTTACTTCCGTCCATCTCTGCAGTGGTGGGTTAATATATAAGATATACTTTTGATTCCTCCACTGTTTTTAAAATATCAGACTTTTAATCTGATATCCAATATGAGATATTCCTACAGTTCAGTCATGGCAAGAGCAAATGTATCCTTGCTGGAATCTCTCTTCCCAAGTGACTGACTCCATCCTTCTCTCTGGCAGCAGTCTGAGATTAAATTTTAATGTTAATCAACAGTGGTTTCAAGGTCACTATTACTGAAACTAGCCTTGAATTCAAGATTTTAATTGTTGACTTTGAGTTTCACCAGCTGTCACAACAGGATTTGAACTCATGGCCCCAGAATAGTAGTCACTGGAGTACTAATCCAGTCACATTATTCCTATCACATTCAAATCCAAGATGAGCTTCCAATCTCATATTCATTGCCATCAATGAACATCTTTTCCATTTCCATCTCAGCCCACCTGCCATTGCAAGCTTCATTTATGCTTTAATTACCCCTAGACCTGACTATTCCAAGAAATTCCTGGCTGGTCTCCCATATTCTAACATTCATGAACTTGAGGTTATCCAATGCTTTGCTGCTCATGTCTTAACTCACAGCAGGCACTGCTCCACTCTCAACCCTGTGCTCGCTAGCCAATATCAGCTTCTGGTCAAGTGACATCTCAGTTTTAAAATTCTCATCTTTGTTTTTGAATCCCTTCATGGTCTTGCACCTCCCCAGCTCTCCAATCACCTCCAGCCCCACAACCCTCCAAACTTGTACTCCTGTAATTCTAGCCTAATGCACATCCCAAATTTTAATTGCTTCACTATTGATGGCTATATCTTTAGTTGCCTAGATCCCACACTTTGGACTACCCTGACTACACCTTTCCACCTCTCTTTGGTCACCTGACTTCATATGGTGGCATGTTTTGTAGTTAATGCTCCCCTGAAGGGCTTTGAGGCATATCGCAGTAAAGGCAGTATATAAATATGTATTATTGTTGCCACAATTACTTCCTCAGGGTGAATTTTGACTGCCTCTTCACGCACAAAGTTAAGCTTCTTAAAATTAGCATCAGTGATATTTTTGGAGTTTGCAGCTAGAAAAGGCTTACAGAGGGGTTTCACTTTTACTAAGAAATGTTAGTAACCATTGTCATCTGAGGTTGTGCATGGTACGCTTTTAATTGCAAGTCTGTGGTGAAAAGTTTCTTCACCCCAGCCACTAGAATATTTCCCCTTCAGCTAATGTGTGCTGACCATATGTGTTCTGTTCAGAGCCCTGTGTATCTGTCTTTTGCTTGAAAGGAAACTAACATTTCTCTACAGTTTTCTTTTATTTTGTTTCTGCTCTTATCTTTGTTTTACTCATTGTATTGACAGTAAGAAATCCAATTATGTTTTGACATGGACAATGAATGTGCAAATAGAAGTGTTTGATTTCATGATTATAAGCTCAAATGCAACAGATTTCCTCCCCATTCATCCACAATTTCAAACAAATACACTTTATCTCTACTGGTTTCCACATTAATAAATTCAGCAGATAAGTAAATGGTATATATTGGTGAATATGCTTGTTCAAAAATATAGGTAATAGCTGTAAAATGGAAGTAAGTTGGAAGGTCTGAAAATATTATTAGCAAATTGTATTTACTTCTGGTTTGAATTAAAGCATCAATTAGCTGTAGAAGAAATCATAGAAATTTAAAAATAGGTAAAGGTTCTACGTACAAAAATGTAGTGATGTCACAAAGACAGAATGGGAGGCTCACCACTTTGACCTGATCACACTAATCTTTGCTAAACTAAAAGTCAGAAAGGCAATAGCAGCACATTTGGGATTGACACAAGGGAAAGCCTGTCACAACAAAAGCTGTACGGGAAATAATTGCACGTTCCTCATTTTCTTCTCTCTTGTTCTTGCAGTTCTATACTTCGTCAGTGTTTTTTTTTAGTCATACTGATATTCTGTGCAATATGCGTTACAATCAAGTTGCTTCCCTACCACATCTGGTGTCTCTACATCCCATTCCAACTTTTGAAATCAATTATTGTCTATGTTAATATCTTCTGATATATTTGCTCTAAGATGTGTTGAATCACTTCTTGAATGTATTTCCTATTCTTAATGGGAATAAGGTCAAATAATGAATAGTTAATGAAAATATTCTTTTAAGAGTGTTAGTTTTCTCATTAGTGTTGCCATTTGCACATTCCTAAATTAGATCTTATATTGGAACATGAGTAATGTTATCTGACCTGATGATTCTTCTATGTTTCAGTACAATCCAATATTATTACTTTACTATTAGGGTTCTTTTTGCTGTATATTTGTATAAAATATCTTCAATGGATCATTGAATATTGTAAAATATTTGTCTGAGTAAGAAGTGAAAGGAGAGTTAAGAGTAAGAGAGAAGTAGAAGATGTTGGAAACAGTTACAGTGGCTGGCCTGTATCATTATAGTACAGGCAAACTAACCAGAGTAATCTGGAGGGAGAAGAAACAAGCACATGTATAGTAGTAACCTGTCCGCAAAATGCATCAGTAAAAGCAAAAGGCTAACCAATGAAATCTTTTTGAAAGACTCCAATATCTGCTGAGGTCATTTTACTTGATAGTAGTTTAATCAACTATACGTTAGTGTCAAGGACCGAAAGAACTGCGGATGTTGTAAATCAGAAACAAAAACAGAAATTGCTGGAAAAGCTCAGAAGATCTGGCAACATTTGTGGAGAGAAATCAGAGTTAACATTTCGGGTCGAGTTCTGAGGAAGGGCTACTCTACCTGAAATGTTAACTCTGATTTTTTTCCACAAATGTTGCCAGATCTTCTGAGCTTTTCCAGCAATTTCTGTTTTTGTTCATACTTCAGTGTTATTTATTTAATAAATACAACATACTACATATGAACTTTAACTTTGCAGTCTGACATTGTTTTTTTTGTTCGTATTTTGTACTGTATACTGAATAGTTAAAACAGCATGTGCGTTATTTAAGACACAATTCGGAACATGTTTGATGCAAACAGCAATTTGGGAAAGAATGATACCATTACTCAAGTTTACTGTAAGGTTTTGTATAGAAGGCCTAAATATCCATTTAAACAGAAACTTTTCATAACACTGAGTGCTGTTGCAGACCTATTAGATAAAGGAAGCAAGGTGCAAATGTGGTGAGTATTTTCCTGAGGTATTTTGCTGGCTTTCGCAGTGAACAAATAGGAAAAATTATCCAATTAATAACCCAGCCAAACCCAGGCCAATCTGATCCAGGCATGGACTAATTGGAATGAATGGTGCTTCTGTGCCTTTAATACTATATAATTCTATGTAAAGAACATTCTTTTTCTTTATTTGTTCATGGACGTTGTTGGCTAGGCCAGTGTTTATTGCCCATCTTTAATTACACTTGAGTTGGTGGTGGTGAGCTGACGAGCAAGTGCAGCTTGATAGCAATGTTGATGACTTCCATCACTTTCCTGATGATTGAGCGTAGACTGATTGGGTGGCAGTTGGCTGCAATAGACTTATCCTGCCTTTTTTGTTCAGGAAATACCTGTGTAACTTTCCACACTTCCAGGCAAGTGCTGTGTTGTAGCTGGACTGGTGAAGCAGCTAGTTCTGGATCCCCACTACAGAATTGGACCTCAGAAGGAGGCTGGGATGGATCATCCACTTGGAACTTCAGTTGATGGATAGGCAAACAATTCTGCCTTGTCTTTTGTACTGCTCTCCTGAGCCCTACTATCACTGATGATGAGGACATCTGTGGAAACTTCTGCTCCTTTTACGTGTTTAGTTGTTCACCGCTTTTCACAGCTGTATGTGACTTTGGACTATGGAGCTTAAAGTTGGTCCATTGATTATGGGATCACTCCACCTTTTGCTTGCTGCTACCTATATTTGGCATTTATGTAGCCCTGTGTTGTAACTTCATCAGGTTGACACATCATTTTTTTTTTAGTGCACATGATGCTGGTCCTAGCATGTTCTCCTGTACTTTTCATTCGACCAGGATGGATCCCGGATTAATAGTAACAGTTGCATTGGCGGGGAGCATGCTACATGGTAATATAATTTGTGGTTGAATGCAATTTTGCTGCTGTTGGCCATTAGTATCTCATTGATGCTCAGTTCTGATTTGCTAGATCTGTTCAAAATCTATTTGATTTAGCACAGTGGCAGACCCACACAATGCTCCATTTGGACTTTGTCTCCACAAGGACTGTGCAGTATAATCACGCCTACTAATATTGTTGTGGACTGATTTATTTGCAACAGTACATTGGTGAAAACATGGTCAATTAAATTTTCCCCTCTTGTTGGTCGGCTCATCATCTGCTGCAGACTTAGTTTGGCAACTATGTCCTTTAGGACACATTCAGCTCAGTGAGTAATGGACCTACTGAGCCGCTCGATGGACATTGAAGTCCTCCACGAGGAATATATTTTGTGTCCTTGCAACCAATGATCCCTGTAAACTGTGTGTTTATGTAACTGCCCAGCAGCTAAAACACACCATCATCCTTTGCTATATGATTGCTGCTCTGCTTTAAATCTACCACCTTAGACTATTCAGAGGTCCATGCAGCATGACAAGATTTAGGGGCAACATTGCTTACCAACCTCAGCGCTTCTTCCAGTTGGTGTACAATGTATTCAACATTTACCAGTGTTGGGGAGAGAGAGAGAGTGGGTTACCAACATGAAGAGGGCAGGGAATTACAGTGTGAAAATGATTCCAATAACAGAGAAAAAGAAATAAACCAGTCAGATTTTTAGAGTGTGTGCAATCTGGCAGTCCTGGTGAAAATTGTGCAGACAAGTTGCAACAATACCAGTAATAGATCTTAAGCTCACAGGGGATCAGTGTAGCTTAAAGTGGGTATAAGTGATGATTGGGTAGGATCATATATAGTAGAGGACACAAGCTGACAAGAGTTCAGATGAGATGAAGTTTCTGAGGAGGACAGTAAAAAGAACATTTCAGTCATTAGTCTCCAAACAGATGAAGGTGTAGTCAATTGTTTGAACATTTCAGGATTGAGGAACATTCAGAAATTCCTCCTATTACTCAGCCAGAACTACATGCTGCTCTTAGCTACATCATTCAAAACACATTAGGTCCCACATATACACTGACAAGACTTGTTGTATTCACTAACACCACTCACGGCCTATCCACTGGCGCTGATTTTGCATGCCACTTGTATGAGATCAAGCACTGGATGAGAAGAAATATGCTCCAGAAAAACATTAAGATTATAAAATGAAATCCATTCTCTTTGGTCCCTATCACAAACATGTTCCATGAACAGCAAGTTCTATCCTTTCTCTAGCAATTCTATGAGGCCAAACCAGACCATTTACAACCCACGGTGTTGTATTGAATCTAGAGGTGAGCTCCTACTCTCTTATCCACTCCATCACTATGACAACCTACATCCACTTGCATAACATCAACCTATTCTGCTCCTGTGTCAACTTATGTGTGCTGAAATTGTGTCTTTGTTAGCTATAGGCTTAACAATTCCAGTTTTCTTTGCTGGCCAATCACCCATCTTCCAAGCTACCCAAATTTGTGCAAAAATATTGCTGTTCAGTAAATCACACCAAGTCCTATTCACCCATCAGCTTTGCACTTGCTTGCTGATTTACATTGGCTTCCCATCTGCCAATGCCTCATTTCTAAAAATTCTTATCTTTGTTTTCAAATACCACTGTGGCCGCAATAATTAGTTCAGTCCTTCAGTAACTCTGTCCAAACCTACAGCCCTTTGAGAATTCTGGCCTCATGTGCAACCCTGATTTTATTGTTCTAGTATTTGTGGTGTTCCATTGCTTTTCTAATTTCCTTTTATACGTTACCCCTTTTAGCATCTTTGGGTAATTTTTTGTAACTGTCATAGTATTAAGAAGACATATTTATATAGTAAGGTCCATCTGTGGAAACTGGAATATTTTTAACTATTTGCACATTTTCTGAATTGAAAAGGGCTTTTATTATGTGACTTGTTCAGAATGAAGCCAACTGTTTAAGGTGCATTGTGGTTTGCCTGCTGTTTAATGGAAATCAAGCGACTTTGGAGAAAACAGCTAAGTAAACTTTCAAGGAGATGAAAAATTGACTTAAGTGCCTTAATTATTGGAAAAACTTGAAAACTTGAAATTCGAAAAGCCTGGCAAGGTGGGAAATGGGAGGAAGGGTGGCTGTAGGCTAATAGTTGTTTGGCATTACATTCATAATTTGGAAATTTAATTTTACAGATCCCGGAGTCAATAGAGAAGACATGCCTTAGAGAAGCTACAAGGGTCTCACTAAAGAAGCATTCCTTCTTTCTGGATAGTAGTACCAAAAAGAAACACTTGGTCATTTTTGTAATTGAATCAATATATTTTTACTAATGCTGTGACTGAAGATGTAGTGGGAATGGATCATCAGTGCATTTCTCCCATTACAGTCATATTATTACTTTTTGTCAGTCTTATTTTACCCTTTATGCTTCCAAATAACCAGGCAACTCTAGATTTCACAATACCACCCTTTACCTTTGTGGGGAAGTGTCCACACCATGCCCCTAGAATTTCGATTTCGATTGTCTCCTTGTTATTTGCCACTGATTTCCCTTCAAGTAGCTGCATCCAGTCCACTTTCACCAGATCATCTATCAGCTTCATGAAATTTGTCTTGCCAAAATTCAAACTTTTATCCTTTGTCTATGTTTCCTCTTTTCCATAATGATGTCAAGTCCAACTGTATTGTGGTCTCTGGCTCCAAAATTTGTCATCCACTGCTATTTAATCCACTTGTCCAGCTTCATTTCCTAGGACTAAATCTAAGTGTGCCCCCTTCTCATTGGGCTTGCTACGTGATGGCTAAGAAAGTTCCCTTAAATGCGATCCAGAAATTTTGTGTTCCCCGTGCCTTTTGCATTCTTCATATCCCAGTTGATATTAGGACAGATGAAATTTCCAACTATTATTTTCTCATTGCTTTTGTTCTCAGAAATTTGTCTACGAATTTGCTCTTTTTTCTTTTTTGCACTATTTGGTGATCTATAACACAATCCTAGCAGTGTGGCTGTCTCATTCTCAACCGATATGGTCTCATTTCATGATTTGTTTAGCATATCATCCTTTCTCACATCTGTAATTGAATACTTAACCAGCAATGTGCTGCCCCTATCTTTGTTCACTCCTCTCTATCTAGCTTGAAAATTCTATATCCAGGGTAGTTAGTGGCCAATTTTACCCCTCTTTAAGTCAAGTTTCATGCATTGAAATGCCATCATGCTGCCATGCATTTATCAACGCCCTCAGCCTATCAACTTTATTTGCCGTACTCATTGCACTTACATATAAATAATTTAACATTGCCATATTGATGTGCTGCACACTTTCAGAGCAGGGAAATACTGTGGGTGATGCCAAAGGATCTCCCTACTTGCTGAATTGTTCACCTCCTAATCTGTCATTGGGAGACTGCCTGTAGACCCCACAGCCTGTTGGGCCTGGAAAATTCCAAGTCAGTTTCCATTAAGGGACTTCAATAGGACATTAAGTGGAACTGTTGGCCAGCCTGATGCTATACTGCCATCCTGGAAAAATGGTCTGGGATTCAAAATTTCTCACCCATCCCCATTCCCACCTGGTTGAGCATTAAAAATATAGTCCGCAATTCCAGAAATACAGAAAATCTATTTTTATATAGTTATAAATGCTAAACAGACAAGGAGGAAGATTTTATTACACAAAATACATGTTTTGCAAATAAAGACAATATTTTCAGGAGAAAAATTTGTTGTGGCTCTTAACTTTATTATGACTCTACAGAAAAACAGAATGTGAAAGTGATAAAGAAATTGAGAGACAATGCACCCAGAACTAAGAAGAGGCCTCTATCAGGAAATGATTGAGCTTGGAAAAGATTGAGGAGATCTGATTAGCAAGCCTTTAAATTAGGATGTGAGAAAGAGTTTCTATGAGTGAGTGAGTGCAACACATGGGGACACAAAAACAAGATAAATAATAACTAATTGATCAAATAAGGTATTTAGGAGGAAGATTGGTAAGATTGCGTATCTACAGGCATGAAGAAAGGTTGTAATGTTGTGGATAGTATTGTTAAATTTAAGATGCAGAAACAGAAACATAGATGATCTGAGCAGGAGTAGGCCATTCAGCCCTTCAAGACTGCTCCATTGATTGATTTGATTTATTGCCACGTGTACTTAAGTATCGTGAAAAGCTTTGTTTGCGAGCTGTACAGGCAGATCATAGTAACAGTGTAGAATGGTTATAAGTCATGTTAGAGATGGATCTGCTGTAGGGAGTTCACAAGGAGTTCCCCAGTGTCAATGCCCTCTTGAGTCCATCAATTCAATATGATCACGGCTGATCATCGAGATCAATATCCTGTTCCATCTTTCTCACCGTACCCCCAATCCCTTTATTGATTGATTGATTGATTTATTGTCATGTGTACCAAAATACAGTGAAAAGCTTTGTTTATGAATGGTACAGGCAGATCACAGCAAGCAAAGGATGTACAGATTAAAAAGACTTAGAGGCATACAGGTTATATTGCAGGTTACATCATTTGAGGCTAGAGTCCATTCAACAGTCTGATAACAGCTGGAAAGAAGCTGTTCCTGAAGAACAATACAAAGTTCCTTCTTGAAAACATAACATGTTTTGGCCACAACTGACAGAGAATCTCCACAGGCTCACCACTCTCTGGGTGAAGTAATTTCTCCTCATCTCAGTCTTAAATAGCCTACCTCATATCCTTAGACTGTAATTCCTGGTTCTGGGCTCCTCTGTCGTCAGGGACATCCTTCTTATATTTATCACATCTAGTCCTGTTAGAATTTTATGAAATTCTGAGACTCTCATTCTTCTACACTCCAGTGAACACAGTCCTGACACCCCAGGAACCAGTCTGATTGCACTGGCTCTTATAGCCAGGACATCCTTCCTCAGGTATGGAGACCAAAACTGCTCACAATACTCCGGCTGTGGACCTCATCAATGTCCTGCATAATTGCAGCAAGACATCCCTGCTCCTGTACTCAAATCCTCTCTCTGTGATGGCCATCATACCATTCGCTTTCTTCACTACTTGCTGCCACGACGTGCTTACTTTCCGGCGACTGCTGTGGGGGCACCTCCCCCTATTCCAATCTTTCGCCATTCACATAAGAAACTGCCTTCCTGTTTTTGCTAAGCCTCACGTGTTTTAAATCCCAGCGATCTCATTGTTTCAGACAAGCGCCTGTACATTTAGGTTTTTTCGCAAGACAAGTAAACACAAGGAAGGAAAAGCGAGATTCCCCAACACCCTCAACAAAGGTTCTTGGAATTCAGAGGAAGAAACTAAGTTTCTAAATCCCATCCTGAAACTCTGGCGAGAATTTTGAATCCCACATAATAACAGTAGAATTGTTGCTTGTCAATCAAAGGAGCTGATCTCAGCAAATCATCTCTATCTTACTGTACAGGCAAAGTCACCTCAGTGAAAAAGAGAAGCAAAGAAGGTGATTACCAGGGACTGGGACAGGTTAACACTGAATCTGCCACGCGTTCTCTCACTGTCAGACATGTCTCCTGCACGGAACTTGTTGAAACGGTTCTGTAAGAATGGGTTGTGGGGTTAAGGGGGAGGTAGAACCTATAATCGGACAGCAGGAGCAGTATTGCTACATACAGAAAAGAAGAATTACATTTTTGAAAGCGAAAAGCAACAGCACAAGATGTGTATAGGCAGAAGGAGTATTTATTATTCACGTGTACTTTTGTACCTATTTAAAAATATCTAAATCTCTGAAGAGAGGAGTCGCGTCTGATTGAGGAAGTAAAATAATTAGATAACCCATTATCAAATCATGTTCTCCAGAAAAAAAAACCGGGCTCCTGTGAGCGTCATGTTGAAATTATGTGCGTTGTTTTCAGTACGATATAGATTATAACTTACTTCTGTGGAGCTGCTAAATGTTATTTTACTGTTAGTGCCTTCTTTACTAGGAACAATGCTTCTCCCGCCCCCACCCCGGCCCATCACTAAACACATTGGAATGAATTACAATGGGAGAGAGCTATCAGCTCGTTTCCTTCCCGTCAAAGCGCCACCATCCAGAACTGCAGCAGATTTCATCCAAACGCCAGCAGCGAGGAAATATCAGAACTGCAGCACTTTTCCTTCTCTCTCCCTCTGTCTGTCTCTCCCTCCTTGTGAATCTTATCCGTCCCCTCTCGTGGTGATCTCAGCACTGAGTCATACCGTGAGTTGGAGGAAACAATGATGGACTCCTGAGCCTAGCATCAAACCCAGCGCGGGGAGAGAGGTCAGAGGATTGAACAGAGGAAAGGCTTCGAGCTTTTCAGCGAGAGCTTACAGCGCTCACACATAAAACACCAAAACCAAGGAGTCTGCTATGGCCGGAGTTCTGTGCAAAACTTTGTACGCGTTTACCGGTGACCAACATCAGCAAGGGCTGAAGTTCGAGGCTGGGGAGATCATCAAGGTTTTACAGGTGCTGAACGGCGGATGGTGGGAAGGAGAGAAGGATGGGACCAGGGGTTGGTTCCCTGCAAGTTATGTGGAAATTCTAGAGGTAAGCACGCCACAAACATCTGTTAACTCCACCAGCCCTGGGACTACCCCCCCCCCCCCCCCCCAAGAACTGTTCTGGTTCTTTTTCTTTCCCCCTTGAATCACTCTAAGTGCAATTTTGTTGCAAAACGGATGGGAATTGCTTTGCTACGGACGAGAAATATGAATGCTATTTCATTGAAAAGGGAGTTCAGAGTAATGGTTTGCGTTGTGTATCTTTCGAACCTGGCTGCTTTATATTTGTAGTGCGAATCAAGACTGATATCAGTAAGGTTCATACACACACACACTCCAAACTTGAAGGAAGAATAAATGAGTAAACTGTCCGGAAATTATGAC
Organism: Rhincodon typus; assembly: GCF_021869965.1. NCBI lineage: Eukaryota > Metazoa > Chordata > Chondrichthyes > Orectolobiformes > Rhincodontidae > Rhincodon > Rhincodon typus. The sequence goes on from NC_063354.1 coordinate 37,856,491, forward strand.
ACAGTCTTTGGAAACTGACATTTTGAGGGAGACCGGGCAATGGAAATGAGATTGATTACAGATGTATTAGAAGTTTGGAGGCTGCGGATTCAAACTGTCACAGTCAATGAGGGTGGTGTTGTGCTTTACGGTGTTGAACAGCCTAAAGTCTCCCTGTTCGTAAATTGTTCTGTGATAGTGCTCGCTTGTCTAGTTGTTTTGAAATCTGAGGATCGATATGCTTTCAACACCGGATATTAACATTTCATTTTCCGCTAGGGGGCACGTTGCAACGCAAAAATGTGGAGAAATCCTTTACAAAAACGTGTAAGCGGGAAATTGTTAAGACTTTAATTTTGTTATTTGTTAAATGTAACACCATTTTATACCTGTGAGGTTGGGTTCTCAAATCACTAACTCACTATTTTCAATCTTCTAATTTACATTAGTTGAATGAACTCAAATTCGAACGAAAGCTGTACGTTTATCATAAGGGGATCTATCGGATTTGGTCACGTCTGTTAGAATGAGTCACGACATTGATCTTTCAAAGAAATCTTAAAAAAGCAACAGTTTGCACTACCCACCAAAAAAAAATACAGTAATGGTCTTTGAGTTCATTGCATCGCTGGATGTGAGTACTTTTATACTGGAACGCTTTGGTTTGATGGTGTAAGATACATACATTACTATTAACTTTCTAAATGTCGAAGTGTCTGAAACGTATCAGTCCAAGACTTTTATTGTGATTACTATCAGAACCTTATTCTGGTTGACAACATTTATAGATAACCTCTCAGTCCAATCAAACCGCCTGTCTTTGATCCGCAACACTGCTACTCCAGTGTTCAAAGAGATGCTTTTTTTAAAAAAAAAATCAGTTTTTTTTTGTCTCTTTCATAGATAGCCTGCGGTAGTGTCCAAGTCATTAATTAGTGGAGATTCGAGGACAATCCGAAAGGGTTGGCAATGCCACGCTGTACTGTCAGGTTGATTAATGCCCAAGCCCAGTACAATAATAATGTTGGCAATTATACGTCCGCTTGCTATCGTTGCAAAACCATGTTGTGCAGGTTTTAACTAACTGTATCTAGCTGATAATTATGTGCTGATTTTGACACTGCCTAAACTGGTTAGCAATTTCAATGACGTGCAGGGTAGCTTTATTTAGTTTATTACAGAGATTATGCTTGTTTGATGCACAATTTCACATAGTCAAGCAGTTTCTATGTCTCTTTTCTGTGGGGACTTATGCTTATATCTGTGTTGATCTGCTTTGAGATAACACATTATGTACAAGGCATAGCAATTAGGGCTAGAAATCTCTGTTTCTGAAGAAAGCGAGTTTGAAGATAGGAAGGGCAGTTAATGAGGTGGGGTGATGACAAATCTAAATCCCATCACCTCCTTTTCTGTCCCTGAATCAAGTTATAGGGGTAAACACCCCTCTGGACAAACCTGCTGCTCCACTGCTAGTTGAGGCCTGTAACTGACTTAATTGACTACCATCTAAGAGCTTCAGCCTGTTTGCCCTGGGATTGTGGACCTGTCACCAGATTCTGTTCATAATAGATGCCACCCTGCAGGTAACCTATCTCTGCAGTTGGACAGGGTGGTGTCCCTTGATCAAAGGTAAGTGATGCCTAGTTGAGGGAATGGGCAGGGCTTGCCTGCTGGGAGCTAACCCCCACCCTTGCTTTCTCAACCCCTGCCATGCTTTTGACTCTGACCAGTCTGAACACAGCCTGAGAAACCGCTGCCCCCTCCATCAGTTATCTTCTTCTTTAGCTTGGGTTCTCTATGATCCTGAAATTTCAGGTTGCTACACTCCCAGTGGCCACAGCCTGCTCCATGGTGCTGTGGCCCCTGATTGACAGGCAGCCCTTACTCAATGGGACTTTCAACTCAGATGTCTTGTTTCCAGGTGAAGGCCTGTCATTGGTCTCAATACTGGTCATCCTGTGGTTTGGTGCAGCTACCCTGCAAGAGGTAATGGACAGACCCCTAGCCAGCTTTCCAACCTCGAGCGACAGGGTAGTGAAGAAAGCGTTTGGTATGCTTGCCTTTATTAGTTCAAAAATTGAGTATGGGAGTTGGGATGTCCTGTTGCGGCTGGACAGGACATCGGTTAGGCCACTTTTGGAATACTGCATTCAGTTCTGGTCTCCCAGTATTGGGAAAAATGTTGTTAAACTTGAAAGGGTGCAGAAAAGATCTACAGGAATGTTGCCAGGGTTAGAGTGTTTGAGCTGTAGGGAGACGCTGAATAGGTTGGGGCTATATTCTTTGTAGCATTGGAAGCTGAGGGGTGACCTTATAGAGGTTTATAAAATCATGAGGGACATGGATAGGGTGAACAACCAAGGTCATTTTCCCAGGGTGTGGGAGTCCAAAACTAGAGGGCATAGGTTTAAGGTGAGAGGGACAATATTTAAAAGGGACCCAAGGGGTAAATTTTTCATGCGACATGGCTCAGTGGTTAGCACTGGTGCCTCACAGCACTAGGGATCCAGTTTGATTCTACACTTGGGCGACTATCTGTGTGGAGTTTGCACATTCTCCCTGTATCTGTGTGGGTTTCCTCCAGGTGTTCCAGTTTCCTTTCACAGTCCAGCGATGTGCAGGTTAGGTGGATTGGCCATGCCAAATTGTCACATAGTGTCCAGGGATGTGCAGTTTAAGTGTATCAGCCATGGGAAATGTGGGATTATGGGGATAGGCTAGGGGGTTGGATCAAGTTGGGATGCTCTTTGGAGGCACGGTTTGGATTTGATGGACCAAAAGGCCTGCTTCCACACTGAAGGGATTCTATGATTTACGCCATTGAGTTTGCTACCAATGCAGAGAGTGATGCATGAATGGAATACGCTGCCTAAGGATGTGGTGGAGGTGGGTACAATTATAACATTGAAAAGGCATCTGAATGGGTACACGAATAGGAATCCTGACTTCACCTGATGAAGGAGCATTGCTCTGAAAGCTTGTGGCTTTAAATAAGCCTGTTGGAATATAGCCTGGTGTAGTGTGACTTCTGACTTAGTCCACCCAGCCCAACACTGGCATTTCCACATTTTCGCTATCATAGGATCTAATAATTGACACATAGGAGTATTTTTGTACGCAGTGACATCTAAAGTTTTCTCAAAGTTGTAATCAAGTTTATAATATTTGAAAAGTTTGTAAAGGGCTCAATGTGACTTGCCAGGTTGGATTGATCTTGCCAGTTTCTGGCAAGGTGGCGGCAGGGTAACTCCATTTGGAACTCCATTCTGCTCGCCAGTTCTCTTTCCTTTTACTTTCTTTTCCTCTTCTTCTTCTCTCTCCTCTCTGCAGTAATTCTATTCCCCCCCACCCTTTTAACTACCTACCTAAGCAGTCCGGTCGCGACTGGAAACTACATGGTGGGATATTCGGTAGTCTCTTGAATGTGTGGGCCATTTCTTGCAGTGATGGCGGATTAAACGTTGGTGGGAGGAATGGCAGTGAGAGCAGGCCGGTGAGGCAGTGGCAGCGAGAGCGGGCTGGTAAGACAGCAGCAGATGGTGGTGAGAGCGCACTGGTAAGGCAGTAGCAGATGGTGGTGAGCGCGGACTGGTAAGGTGGTAGCAGATGGTGGCGAGAGCACACTGGTAAGGCGGTAGCAAATGGTGGTGAGAGCGGGCTGGTAAGGTGGTAGCAGATGGTGGTGAGAGCACGCTGGTAAGGTGGTAGCAGATGGTGGTGAGAGCGCGCTGGTAAGGCGGTAGCAGATGGTGGTGAGAGCGGGCTGGTAAGGCGGTAGCAGATGGTGGTGAGAGCGCGCTGGTAAGGCGGTAGCAGATGGTGACGAGACCGGGCTGGTAAGGTGGTAGCAGATGGTGGTGAGAGCGCGCTAGTAAGGCGGTAGCAGATGGTGGCGAGAGCGTGCTGGTAAGGTGGTAGCAGATGGTGGTGAGAGCAGGCTGGTAAGGCGGTAGCAGATGGT
>NC_063354.1:37860443-37896239 GCF_021869965.1 Rhincodon typus
CGAGACCGGGCTGGTAAGGTGGTAGCAGATGGTGGTGAGAGCGCGCTGGTAAGGCGGTAGCAGATGGTGGCGAGAGCGGGCTGGTAAGGTGCTAGCAGATGATGACGAGAGCGCGCTGGTAAGGCGGTAGCAGATGGTGACGAGAGCACGCTGGTGAGGTGGTAGCAGATGGTGACGAGAGCAGGCTGGTAAGGCAGCGACAGCGGTGAAAGCGGACTGCCTCCTGGGTGTCCTAGTGATGGAGCAGCGCCTGCATCATTGTGGAGATGGGACTTGGGACTCTGAGATCTCGACTTTTTTCTTGCTTACCTTTTGGCTCTGTTAAAATCTTTTAATTCTCGCTTTTGTAACCAAGGGGGTACCAGTGAATGGCAACTTTGTGCACTTTTCGCAGTACTTATGTATTCCTATATTTAGTACATGTGACAAATAAATAAGTCTAAATAAATCTAAATCTATTTTTAAGTGTTAGCACATTGATACACCTCCAGCCTGCACTTTAGAGTAGCTTTCTCAGAATATACAATGTGTAGGCTTGGAAAATACCAGTTTCCAGTCCATTTAATCTATTGCAATCTTTCACAATATTCATTCCATTCCACTTAGGTTCACTGTTAATGTTTCGAGTGCAGTGAACTTTGTAATTGAATAACTGGGAAAGACTGATATTTATACTGATAACACATTGTTCTGGGGAGAATGAAGAGAGTACATAGAGATGGAACAAAAACAGAAGTTGCTGGAAAAGCTCAGCAGGTCTGGCAGCATCTTTGAACAAAAAATTAGTGTTAAAATTGGGTCCGTTGACTCTTCCTCAGAACTGATCACTGGACCCAAAATGTTAACTCTGATTTTATCTTCACAAATGCTGCCAGACCTGCTGAGCTTTTACAGCAACATGCTTTTGTTCCTGATTTACAGCATCTGCAGTTCTTTCAGTTTTTAGGTAGAGATGGAGCCCGGAGATAGCAAAAGATGAAAGGGGATAGGCAAACAAAGAGATAGATGATGATAAGCCAAGAGAGCGAAAAGTACTTGTTTGGGTGCTAACAAGAAGTGTGAATAGTTGAAAATGGGTTGGCAGCACAGGGAGTAACCCTTTCAACACAAGAGTGAGGGGTCCGGGGGTGTGGAGGGAGTGAGGATGACTTACATGGAGGAGGGTGATCACATTCTGAAAATTGTTAAATTAAGTGTTGAGTTCTGAAGGCTGTAAGGTGCCGAGGTGGAAGATGAGATGTTCCTCTCTCTCTCTCCAATTAATTCACTGATCCTTTGTGCTGTAGATTTTGCATAGCCTTTTTTTGTCATCAGTTCCATTTTAATTGCTTATGTTTCTTTTTTGAGTCACAGAGTCAAGATAGCACAGAAGGAGGCCATTCAATCTATTGAGTCACTTTTCGTAGAATCAGTATTAAAGAAGCCCTTCAGCCCATCATGTCTGTACTGCCAAAAATACTACCATCTACACTAGGCCCATTGCCTTGATTCTCCAGAGAGCAATTCAGTCAATCTTATTTTCCCACAGAATTCCCTTGGCACTGCAACTTTATTTCCTTCAAATTCCCATCCAATTTCCTTTTGGAATTATTGATCATCCCTACTTCTACTACCCTTAGAGACAGGCAGTTTGTTTTTCTTTATTCATTCACGGGATGAGGGCTTGGCTGACCAGGCAGCATTTATTGCCCATTTGTAATTGCCCAGAGGGCAGTTTAGAGTCAACCACATTGCTGTGGGTCTAGAGTCACATGTAGGCCAGACCAGGTAAGGATGGCAGTTTCCTTCCCTAAAGGACATTAGCAAACCGGACGGGCTTTACCAACAATCAACAATGGTTTCATGGTCATTATTAGATTCTTAATTCCAGATATTTTGTTGAATTCCAATTCCACCATCCGCCATGGCAGGATTCGAACCTGGGTCTCCAGAACATTATCCAGGTCTCTAGATTAACAGTCCAGCGATAATACCACTAGGTCGTTGCCTCCCCAGACCATTCCCTTTGCTGCCTAAAATGTTTTATTTCTTACATCATCCCTGTATCCTTGCCTAAAGCCTTAAATCTGTTTCCATTGCTAAAAGAAACATTTTCTTTGATTACTTTATCCAAACCTGTCATAAACTTCTACGTCTCAATCAAATCTGCCCATGACTCTTTTGCTGCAAAAAGAACAATCCCTCTCTTAAGATATAGGATGAAGGAGCTGTATTAGACCATTAAGCCCATCGATTCTGCCCCAACCTAACCTTGCAGTTAAAAACCATCATCCCTGTTTTGATTCTGGTAAATTGTCTCAAAATGCTCTCATGCCTCCAAAATTATGGAGGCCAGAACTGACTGCAACACTCTAGCTGGAGTTTAACCAGAGCTTTAGGAAAGTTCAACCTAATCCCTAATGTAGTCAATACGTCCATTTATTTACAAAGTTTAAGACACAGTATAAAAACCAAGAGAACTGCCGATGCTGTAAACCAGGAATAAAAACAGAAGTTGTTGGAAAAGCTCAGCAGGTCTGGCAGTATCTGTGAAGACAAAATTTCAGTGTTAACGTTTCAGACCTGCTGAGCTTTTCCAGCAACTTCTGTTTTTGTTAAGACGCAGTATGCTTTGTAAGCCACTCTTTCAATACATCTTGCCGTCTTCAAAGATCTATGCACAAACACCCCCAGGTCCTTCTGTCCCTGCACACTCTTTAGATCTTTGCTGTTCAGTTTATATTGTCTTTCCTTTTTTCTCTGCCAAATTGCATTTCCTCCCACTTGCCTATGTAAAATTCCATCTGCTTTTTGTTTGTCCAATCTGCTAGCCTATCTGTGTCCTGTTACCTCCAACTATGCACATAATGCGCAAGTTTTGAAATTTTACTCACCATTCCAATATTCAAATCATTATTGATGTTTTCTAAATTATTTGTAGGAAGTGAATCAAGGTACAACCTTTCTGGGATGGGGGTGGGGTAGATTAAATAGTTCAGACACATCAAAATATATTTACAAGTTCTTCTGAGCCACATCTGCTGATTGTGATTGCTTTATGCAATAATGTGTGCATTGGTACTTATCCGTGAGTATCTACAATACACCTATACACATGACAGTATAAGCCTGAAATAAGAAGACATCAATTTGGCCATTTCTGTAAGTCACATATGATTCACCTAGCAATAGAATCTGCTTCACACATATAATTCAAAAAAACATAAATACTCTGCAAATCCAGAAGAAATTCAGCTAAATTTCATATATTAATTTTACCTTCAAGTCCACTATTTAACTCTGGCTTGGAGTCCTCTGGATAGTGCCAGAGCTGCAACACAGAAAACGCAACTAATTGTATTAGTTGGCAAACTCTTAACGTGTTCCGCAAGAATCCTTGACTACTATTTTAGCGGAGTGTTATGTGTTTATTTGTTACTTTCTTTAATTCTTTGGCCGTTCAGTCATCTTATATCACACTAATTATGTAACAGCTTTAATACAACTAGGTGAATATCATATGTGCACAAGAAGTGCAAGGTTGCATACACAAACTGAAACGCCTATTCAACACCTTCCCTGATGTCTGGAAAAGATTTGTGCAGACTACGCTCTATGTACTTTGCCTATTAATTCAGGAAACCCACACCTAAACACAAGAAGGCTGACCTAACCTAAATTGCACCAATGGATCGACAGTTAAAGTCAATGTAAAACTAACACCATACACATTCAAAAGGGAGTTTGTCCCTTCTAGCAGAGTACCTGCTCCAGCATTTTGTTTGCTCGCAGAGTGAATTAAATGACCAACATTCTGCACACATCTGTTTTATCCTGTTTGAAATCAGGTGCTTAGCTTAACTAAAACTGAGTTTTGCTTATTTTAAACATGCGCATCACTTTGCATTACCTGAATCTCACATGTGCTTTGCTGTTTTGGATAGAGTGAAAAGCATTTCTTCCTATTCAAAGAGAAACATTTCCTGACTCAAATATTAATCACTCTGTATCATTAGTTTTTTGATTCACTTCAAATTGTAATCTATTATTCTGCATTAGAAAAGTAACACTGGAGAAAACAAGAAGCACACATATGACAGGTATATGTCATATCTGGTAAAAATGTGATAGTGTTAATAGTTTATGTCAGTATTCTGTCAGTTATTGTTATTTAAGTTGATAGACACGTGAGCGCAAACCCTTGCATTATCAACATAGCTTATCCTATTTTGAGGTATCAAATACTCTGCTGTAATGGGTATGTAACTCACTTGATTGACAGCATATCTGCTTAGAAATCACACACAAGTTATTAAGTGTCCAGATGTGTCTGTGATGAATTGTCTTTTCTGTGAATATTGACTACAATTGTATCATTTCTATCTACTTAACCCACCAAATGCCATTACTATTCATTTTTAGATTTTTTTTTCTGTTTTTCACTAGGTCAGAATTGCTAACTGTATACTGGTAAAAGATATAATAAATCTTTAGGGCATCAGTAGCTACATGATCTCTAATTGAGCAACTATGTGGTGTGAATGAAAGGCTGATAGGTTTGATTGCAGTTTGTTAAATACTAAAACAAAACTGAAAGAACTGCAGTTGCTATAAATCCAGAATGAAAACAAAAGTTACTGGAAAAGCTCAGCAGGTCTGGCAGCAGGTCTGTGAAGAAATTGATAACAGGTTGGTTAGCTGATTTCTGCTGGCCCAACTGCCTCAAAGGTACTGAAGCAAAAATGTTCTAGTGCATGCTCATTTATTAAAGACATGCAGTGATTTTCTGCTGCAAAGTATATGTAATTATTGTTAATGAAAGGGCTGGTTTTTACTCTGATGGGCTCCACATGACAATTGTTTGGTAATACCCACTTACTGAATTTGCAAGACTCTCTTTGTGAGATATTGGGTGATGTCCTTCCATTGTTTGGTCCATCACCAACTGTCAGTATTATGAGGATAGGAGAGTTGAAGGAAACAGTAACAGTTCTTTAATAAAAGACAATGTGGAGAATACATCCACATTTGTAAATAACCTGGAGGAGGTAAAGCCCAATAAAAGGCCTTGTTGGTTTTATTCATTCATTTCTAAGATTTGATGAGTACCTAAATATTTTACAACCTGAGGCATTGTTGGGGAAGAACTGTTCTGGTCATCACACACAAGATCATGAACATATATTCTTTTATGGTGCAAATGAACATTAGGCTATTCCTCCAATGATCTTGTCTCTTTCACCCCTTGATAATTGTACTTAAAATTGTGGTATGATTAGATAACAAATTGCAGTTTTTTGAGATTATTGAATATGTGATCATTGATGGTGATGTCTGCTAAATATGCTGCTAATGGGTTGAATATAGCTCTCAAGGAATAGTGGGGGAAAGAAAGCTAGATTAAAATTTAGATGGGTGTTTATTCATTCACAGGATATGGGCACTGCTGGCTGAGCCAGCATTTACTGCCCATCCCCAATTGCCAAGAGGGCAGTTAAAAGTCAACCACATTTTAGTGGGTCTGGAGCCACATTGACCAGACTAAGTAAGGGCAGCAAATTTTATTCCTTAGAAGATTTTGATGAGCCCAGATGGCAATCAGCAATGATTTCACAGTATTCATTAGACTTGTAATTCCAGATTTTTATTGAATTCAATTTCCGCTAACTGCCATGGTGGGATTCGAACCTGGATTCCAAGATTAGTCAGCTAGCAATAATACCGTAAGGCCATCACTTCCCCTTGAGGATGGATATGCTACCAGCATCGAAAGATAGCAGAATGTACATTGTAATATTAATATTTATTGATTCCGAGTTATCTCCATTTGTCTATACTCAGTATGGACAATGCCATTTTAGGCTGATAGATTCTGCTCTTGGTCATGGGATTGTCAGGTTGACTGAAAAGCGACAACTGGGGGGTAGAGGAAACAACGGACTACAGGAGATGCTTTTCTGAGCTTAGTGCAAAAGTACATGGGTTCAGTTTCCTCTGCCGAGTATTGTTTTGGAAGGAGAGATAATTCTGAGGATATGAGAAAGTCAGCGTACATTATGGATAACATGGGAGTTTTTTTTATGCACAGAAATGAAATGCAGCTGAGAAAAATAAAATTTCGATTACATTCAGTGCTCTGTATGTTCATGTGCTGTAAAATAAATCAGCGTAATGATTTGAATCTGAACTTGCTTGGCAAGTATTTTAGAAGAAGCACACATCTGAAAGACATAAATACTGTATGCAGGTTACATCTGAAGATGACATAATCATGAAGTAAGTAAAGAGTAGTATGAGTTCGTTCTCTTCTAAGTAAAACAGTCAGATAGAGAAAGGAAGAGGCCGATGATATGAAACCCCAGAATGTACCTGTTACAAACATGAGTCTGTGATGTTTGGTTAAACCTTCCTTCACTTATTTGAAAATACAGATTAAGAGTCATAGAGTTACACAGCACGGAAACAGACCCTTTGATCCAACTCGTCCATGCTGACCCTAATCCTAAGCTGATCTACTTCCGTTTGTCTGTGTTTGGCATATATCTCTCTAAATCCCCTTTCCTATTCATGTGCCTGTCCAAATATCTTTTAAATGTTGTAACTGTACCCACCTCTATCACTTCCTCTGCCAGTTCATTCCATACGCACCCAACCGTTTGTGTGACAAAATTGCCCCTCAGGTCCCTTTTAAATCTTTTCCCTCTCACCTTGAACCTATAGTTTATAGTTTAACTATGCCCTATAATTTTGAACTCCATTACCCTTGGAAAAAGACCTTGACTATTTGTCTTATCAATGACTCTAATGATTTTATAAACCTCTATAAGGTCACCCTTCAGCCTCCGACAGTCCAGGGAAAAAAGTCCCAGCCTATCCAGAGATAAAACATGTGGAGCTGGACAAACACAGTAGGCCAGGCAGCATCAGAGGAGCCGGGACTCTTCTTCAGAAATGAAGAGGGGCAAGGGAACTGGGAAATAAATGGAGGGTGGGGGGTGGTGGTGGTGGGGTTGGGGAAGGTAGGTGGAATGATGATAGGTGAGTGCAGGTAGGGAGTGATGGGGAATGGTCAGTGAGGTGGGAGGGTTGGATGGTTGGGAGAGAAGATGGACAGGTTGTATCAGGTCAAACAGGTGGAGATGAGAGGGAGGGTTGGACGTGTAATGAGGCCGGGGGGTGGTGGGGAGATTTTAAAACTGGTGAATTCTATGTTTAGGCCATCGGGTTGTAGGCTCCCGAGGCAGATTATGAGGTGTTGCTCCTCCAGTTTGTGGGTGATGTCATTGTGACACTGGAGGAGGACCAGGTTGGACATGTCACCCAGGGAATGGGAGGGGGAGTTAAAATGGTTGGCAACTGGAAAATGTTATTGTTTGTCACAGACAGAGTGCAGATACTCTCCGAAACGAGTCTACACTTGGTCTCACCGACGTAGAGGCCACATTGGGAGCAGCGGATGCAGTAGACCAAATTGATGGATGTACAGTGAGCCCTTGTCTAATATGAAAGGTTTGCTTTGGGCCTTGAATGGAGGTGAGGGGAGAGGTGTAGGGGCAGCTGTAGACTCCTTGCAGTAGTAGGGAAGGGTGCCGGGGGTGGTGAGGTTCGTGGGTAGGTTGGAGCAGACGAATGGAGTTGCGGAGTGAGTGGTCCCAACGGAAGACAGATAGGGATGGGGAGGGAAATATCTCTTTGGTTGTGGTCGGATTGTAGGTGGCAGAGAACGATACGCTGGATGCGGAGGTTTTTGGGGTGATATGTGAGGACAAGGGGGATTCTGTCTTTATTTTTGTTGGGTGGAAGCGGTTCGATGGCAGAAGTGCGGGAAATGCAAGAGATGCGGTTGAGGGCATTTTTGATCACTGGAGGGTGGAAGTTGCGGTCCTTGAAATAGGAGGACATCTGGGCTGTTCGGGAGTGGAACACTCCATCTTGGGAGCAGACGCAGCAGAGGCAGAGTAATTGGGAGTAGGGGATCACATTCTTACAGGAGAGTGGGTGAGAAGAGGTGTAGTCCAGGTCACTGTGGGAGTCGGTGGGCTTGAAATAGATGTCAGTTTCGAGGCGGTTACCAGAGATGGAGATGGAGAGGTCCAGGAACGAGAGGGAGGTATCAGAGATGCAATGCTCCAATGTCCAATTTTAACTTTGAGTGATGGTGTAAAATATGAAATACTAAACTTAATACCCTTTAGACAACCCTTTTCCTGTTCCACTGAAGTAATATATAATGGGTGGTCAATTCATTTTGCTCTCTTTCCACTATTTCCCTCGGTTAAAATTACAACTTGTAGTTCAAGAAATCGTTATATATAACTGAATCATCACAAGGTAGACTTAAAGTGAAAGAAAGGAAATGCAATAGTCTAATATTTCAAGCAGCTGTTAACTCCACAAACTGTGCAATGCAAGTTTATTTTTCACTCTCCATTCTGAGTCATTTTCTCTTGTCCAGGCACCACTGATGATCAATGTTTCCCATCAAGTCATTCTAAAGAATGTCAGGATGAAGCTCAGGAATTCAGACACAGAACAAGCAAAGACTGAAAGTTTTGAAAACAACCTAAGTAGGGCAGCAAAATACTCCTTCCTGCTACATGTGTGTCAAGATTAAATTCTCTTGAATCCTGGCTCTCCTTCCTAATAGATTGTGCCTTTCTAAATCCTGTCCTTCATGAAGATGTAAAATACCCAGAAGTGCAAATCTGCACAATACCTAATCATCACAGTCCGACAGAGATTATTTTAGATCTGACAGTAATGAAGATTAATAGGCTGGTTTAGAATTCCTTAGTACAGCTTTAAAGTAAAGAGCTTTTGATAGCACTTTATATTTTGTAGGTTCTACTCAATAAGTGAATAACAATTAGGATCATTGTGTCCTTGGGCATTGCCAACAGTGACATCTCCTACTTCTGTGCTCTAAGTTAACTTCCACATTCATAACTATTAATGGTGACGGCTTTACAATGTAAGACTCTTTAAATCCTGCTCTATTATTGAAATGCTAACTCCACATTAAGTTTTTGTGTATGGGAGTCCAAGCATCAGATGGCATTTTAATCTTCCAGCCTTGTGTGCGTAGTAAAACTAAAGAAAGTCTTTGTGACCTCAAGATATCATAAGGTCACGTCATTAAATACTTTTACAGGTCATTAAATACTTTTGAAGTCTAGTCACTTTGATAATTCCAAAAACATATCCAGGACAATAATTATCAGATAATCTATTTCAGCAATATTGTTTGATGGAAAAATTGTGGCCAGGACACTTTTAAATTAATAGCGTGGCACTGTTTAAATTTACTCAATAAGGTTGTTGAGCCTTAGAATAATGTCTCATTCAGATATCAGTTTAGTGTATTTCTGGAATGAGACTTGAACCTAAGACCTAGAACCAAAGGTAAGTGCTACCAACTGAGCCACAGCTGATCACTGCCACTGTGTAAAGAATTGACTTTTGCCTGTTAAAATCTTTTCAAGTCAAATATTCATTTATATCTTATTGAACAGCTGCCATTGGGAGCAGTTTCTAATTATGATGGGATTCCTGGCCTCATTTGCATTAGGTACAATGACAGCCTCATTGAAGTAACATTGACCATTGCATTAAGTTTTCAAATTTTTGTATTACTGATTTGTATAAGTATTCAGTCTGCCAAAGGTCAAAAACAAATGGCAGCATTTGACATTTATTTTCTGTGATGGTGTGTGTCAGGCACAATTGGTTAGCATACAGAAATTCTGGATCAGTTATCATATTGCAACAGGAGTACACAGATTCAGGATTATCACAGGTAAAATTGGTACACAGGTCAAAGGGTTTTCCTCAACACATGTGTTGACCACTGACTGAAAGCATTGCCAGGAAGATTTGAGGCTGTAAGAGGATTCAGTTAAACAATTGCTGAAGAGGTTCATGTAGTGTACTATGGATGGATAAGACTACCTAGGGAAGACCTTATTCAGTCAGCCCTGTGTTATAGTAAATTGTGCAATGCCACTTACTTTGCAGCGTTCATATTAGTGTTGAGACTGCCTTCAGAAGTAACACCTTAAGAGAAATTTAGCTTGTAACATTCTTCTGTGGATTTTGATGTGCTTATTCAGGGATCCAAGGACAGCAACATTCCTGTTGGCCGCTCTTTGCAAATTCTGCAAACTTGCTTTGACGTTGTTATCTGTTGTGCAAAAACTGCATCTTGGTAGCTGGGGGCATAAATACAGCTGAAAACCAGCAAAAAGAAAGTTTAAAGGCAGCAGCTGAACAGATTCAAAGACAGACATTTGACAGGGGTTATCCCCTACAAGTTGACAATTATCGTTACAGAGTATCTGAGATTTGTTTAAAATTCTTTCTCACACCCATCCCCTATTCAACAAATTTGGCAATTAGAATTTTCCATCCCTGGAATAAATGCACGAGCCTTAGTAGACTGCCAGGAATTTCACAACTATTGGGCTTGAACTTGAAAATAATTTCAAACTTTCCATATAAAAATCCACATACATTTTGTACTCTGCACTGTGACAACAGAATGTCTGAGCATGTGCAGGAGAATGTCATCCCTTTCTATATGTAGAGAACAGTGGAGAAAATTTGAATCAATTTGATTTTCGTCCTGAAGGTCAGTTGGAAAGTCCTACAGATTTTCAACTCAATGTATAAATTTAGCATTGTGAATTCTTGTCAAAGCTTTGTATTATTTGCATACAGAAAGACATTGAGGGCTTTTATTGTTTAGTAATAGGGTCGGAAAATGTAAGTAATGTTCTCTAATCTAATAAACTTTGTATATTTATTCTTGCTTCCTGCAATTTCAATTCTTACTAAAGATGGATGAAATCTTACTGCCTCAGTCTCTGAAGAAATGGCTGGATCCCTTTCACATTTGGAACCAATACCTTGAAGTTTGGGCTTTGACATTGCCCTTTTCCAGAGAAAACTGATTAACAGTCTGCTTCAGGGTTTCCTGACTATTTAGGGAAGGTTGGAGGACAGTGAATCCATTATGGAAAAGGAAGGATTTCTGCTTAAAGGGACCATGCTTCAGAAAAGCTCACCAGTATTTGGAATTTTCAGTTTGCAGAACCGACAGGGATGGAGAGGGGACCTGGACAGGCAAAAGTGTGCAGGAATGTTTGATCAGCACTTCTGAGTGCTGCTGCTGGCCACTTTGGAGAAATGGGGAGAGAAAAGAGACTAGGGCACTGGCACAACCTGAACAGCACTGGATTGGAATTCATCCACTGGTTGATATTTAATTCCATTGACTGCAATGTGGCTGAAATGGCACTGAGTGTAAAACATGGTGGATGCAATATGATCATGTTGTTCTCAAAAATATTCTTTCATTCTGTCCCACTATTCAAGCAGTGCTCTCTGATTTGCCCTCCCACTGTCCCATTTTATAGATAGTTGTGGCAAATGGGAGCATGGCGATCCCATTCAGAGTTCAAAACCAGATGAGGATGGTCTGCCTCAAACTAGCGTCCGTGAACCATCACAATACTTCCCATGGGATCCAAAATGTAAATGAGCGATAGCCCGTGGAAAGCTGTGGGTGTGGAGTGCTGCCCCCTGCATGTGAAACACAAAGTTGGCAGGCTGCCTTATCTTGACCGGGAATGGGTACAGAGGAGCACTGAGAGTGGCAGAGTTACCAAGGCTGAAGGTGGGTGCTGGCTGAGTTCAGCCATGTTCAAGAGATGGTAGTTTTTTTTCAAATATTTAAGTACTAATTAAACTCCAAGAAAATGCACCAAAGTCCAGGTTTCCAGATATTATTACCATTGATTGGAGAGGGTCCATGATTACTAATCCAATTGAAGAAGGTCTATTAGCCAAAACATTGACAGTTACTGATGTAGGGAGATGAAAGGACATTCCTTGTGCTGATTGTTCCATTTTATGTTTCTTCAAAAAGTGACAGCACGATCCAGTGATCACAAATGTTCCTGTTGACATGATGATAGCTATATGAAGAAGGGTCTAGGCCTGAAACATCAGCCTTCCTGCTCCTCTGATGCTGCTTGGCCTGCTGTGTTCATCCAGCTCTACACTTTGTTATCTCATATATATTATGAAAATTAGTTTAGATGCTCTAAATTCAGTTCCTAAGTAGTACCAATTAACAGTTCAAAGCTGACCATAATGTGACTATCTGACCTACAGATATGAAAAGGTTTGAAGAGTGGAATGTCGTTCAAATTGGAGAATTTGGCTTTAATTTCCACTGTTACAGTAACAAAGTCTTGGGCTTGAGGTGTCTGGTTTGCCAAAAACTAAAATATTCACTTTGACCTCCCTGTTTTCTTCCATTCACTTCCATAATCTCAAAGAACATTAAAAAGGAAGAATTTTTAATAAAACATACCACAATTTAAATAGTCAAGAATCCTGATAACATTTATCAAATGAACTCCATGATCACTGTAAACAGAACTCATAGAATAGGATTCGCAATGGGGTGCATACCTTACCAGAACAGAACAAGGACAGTAAAAGAGGAAAACAGAAAAATTCTCTGGAGCACAAATTCATAAAAGACCTGAGGAACCTCTCTAGAGGATTAACAGTATTGGAGATTTCAAGGCGTGTCATCATGATTTGTGCAAATGTTGCTGTTGCCATGAAGTGTGCTACTTTATCTGTACTACTGTGCTACAACTGATAGACTCAAGTTTGCATTATTACACCTTCATAGCTTTAATGGGAATTGGTTGTCTGCACTACACTCCCGTTAAGCTAGCCTGTTCCTACTCTGAGTTTGCTGCATCTCTTTCTCTATACTTTAAACTTTTAATTTAGTTTAAAACTTTACATTTTTTAATTATCTTCTGATAATCAGTACACTGATTGCAACACTCTAATACATTTTTTCTTTTACTCTGTGCAGATGCTTGATAGCATGTGACCGTTGATGTCAGAGTTACATCAGCACATATATTGTCACTAACATGTTCATTTCCACTATATTGCAAAAACTACAGAGCAGAATTGTTATTTAAATATTCATTGTGAGTTACGTTATTGCTTTAGTTGCAGCACTGTGGTAATCATGAAACTTTTGACTAATCTCTGCAAGTTAATGTAACAGCTATCTATAAAATGGGACAGTGGGAGGGGAAATCAGGGTGCTGCTTGAATAGTGGGAGGGAATGAAAGAATATTTTTGAGAACAACATGAGTGCTATTGCATTCACCATCTTTTACACTCAGTGCCATTTCAATTCCATTCAATTTCACTTAATAAAATAAATCAGATAAAAAATAATGGGAAATAAATGTTACATTTTCAGAATGAAAATTGAGAGAAAGAAATTTAATATCAAAATTGAGTGCCATTGAGATCTTTGAATACTTAGTGCCTCTTTGTTAAGAGACAAAACAACTTGAATATAAGAGTTACCAAGTGTCCTAATTCTTGATGACTTAGTGGAGCCAGCAAAATGCTACTATTCCACTATCTTTGTGCTGATATTGAGAGAAAGTGTGACATTTTAGAACATGAAGTAAGGTGGTAAGGTGGTGCTGGAATTCTTCCATGCATGGTGACAATGCATAAAGCAGCATCTGCAACAAAATGCAAGCAAGTTTCTGTCTGCACCAAGACAAAAGGGGCAATATATTTTAGATACCAAGTCTGATCATTGAAAACATTAGAAGCCAAGCAGTCCAACAACTTGCTAGGAGTTTATCCCACAATGGTTCAAGATTGGAGTCTTTATAACATATATAATCCAGTGTCAAAATAGATTCTATTGGATGCCATGTGAGTTTTCAAAACTGTTTACATTATTAATGTTATAGTCATAAAGACGATCCCATCCACAGTGTGTGAGTCAGCAGCAGGACTCAGGAGATTTTAGTGCACTGCTACTGAAAGCAGGAATGTTGGAAACTATTTTGATCTCCCTCAATTAGTTTATTCAGACAGTCAGAGTCTGATTTGGATGAAATGTGTGCTTACCTGCTGAAGCAATTCTTCTCCAGACAATGACAAAATATAGTTGCAGAGCGGCCAGACTGTAAAATCTTTTAAAACTCATTATCTTGCTGCTGAATGCTCTCCCAGAATGTTTACTTTCATAGAGTTTACAGCAACGAAAGGTCTTAAATATTATTAAATGACAAACTAATGGCCCTCTGAGCACCATTTACTAATTATGGCTCAATCTCTCAAAAAAATCATTACTTTTGATGAAATAGTATTAATATATAAAGCAAAGAACATTTTTGGCTCTCTAAATGTATGGAACCCTGTTGTAAATTACAGTGACCTTGTCAATGCTTGAACTTATTGTTGACATCTTATTAATTAGTCAGTAATTGCAGAAAAAGCATATTGATGGGTCATGCCCACATGTATAGTATACTCTGTATGCATTGGGACAGCTAAATTTGCTTTTTACTTCACCTTTTCATTTTATTGTACAAGCATAAAATACCGTGTGGGCATTCATTTTAGGTACATTGGCGATTTGTTAAAAAAATCATATAATAGCAAAAGAGAAAAAAATACTCTATCACCAAAATCAAAGTACTCCAACTATCTAACTATTAAAACTGTTCCAATGTAATTTGAATAATCAGACATTGAGTCTGCCCTGAACACATATCTTCATGTAATCATCAGTTCAAAGTGAAAGCTCTTATTGACAAAGGGCACAACTAAGTTCGGGAGCCAATTTGTCCTGCATCTGGGGGTATATTACCTCTTCTCTGAATGCATCTTGTGATAATACTGAGACCAGGAGTGATTTTCATTGTTCATGAAACCCTTCACAATGTTCAAAATTCATTGGCAGAAAATTTTATCGATTTAATTTGACTGAGTGGAAACTGTTGATGAAAACAGGTCTAAATTTGTACCAGATCTATGATCTGTTAATTAAATTTTGTGCTGGTTTCTGTATCATCCACAGTTCTAAAATTAAACAGTTTTAATAGTGTGATTCTGCACAGAACTTTGAAACATCTGAAATATTTAGAGATTTGTCTTTGAGATCAACTTTATGAAATCTTATGCTTTCTTTTATACATATCAATTAAAAAGTCATGGCTGTGCTCAGGAGCAGGACTCATAATTTGGCTGAACATCGCTTGTGACATCTTCCCATTGTTTGTAAGCACCAAGCGACAGCATCTGTAACCCACTGGCAATGGGATGTCTTTGGAGAATTCTGATTGTATCTCCAATGTTAGTAAAATGTTGCTGTTAGCGTGAGCTGTCCTGACATCAATGGAGCAGATAAATCAGCTTAATATGCATGATACATAATTGATAGAGGTATTCCTTTATAGTTTGACCTTCTGTTGGCCTTGATTGAATACTATGAGGTGACAGCTCTGGTTCTTGATCCATGTTTCATCATACTAAAATGCAAAGCATTGCAGTATGATTAAGTGTGGCACTTGTTTGGTGAGGGGATGGGTCTGTCCCTCAGCAGAGGATAACTATGAATACAGTTTACAGTTACAATTATAACACCACTGTAGATTGCCTCATTGTCACGTTAATGCCAAATTCTGAATAGAGGCAGGAAAAGATTCCCTTTCTCAATCCAGTCGTTTCATTTTTCTGAGCGTCATATTCAAAGTCAAGAATAAAAACTCAATCTTTTTGCACCTGTGAAAAGTACTGGTTCAATAGTGAACAGAAATTGTAGGCCTATTTTTTAACTAAAGGATGGAAGGCAGCAGCATGGTGTGCCCAGGGTCAATACAACAGGCCTGTGATGGAGTAAGGGGAAGCAAAGGCCTTTTAAAGCCTTTAATTATTGCTTATCTGATGCAAGGCTCACTTTAACAATGGGAATGATGTGGACGTTAATGAGCAATTGCCACTGTGATCCCAGATCAATCCCATTGGCATTGGAAGTAGGGTTAAAATAGTGTCTTTCATTTTAAAGTGAGAAAGCAATAATTGTAATAGCACAAGGCAGGGGACTTGCTCTTAAATCTTCTTCTTGTTAGTGTTTGAAGATGACATTTTCACCTTCTGGAATATTTCTTAGGCTTCTACTGGATGCATAAGTGACTGCTAAAACTGATTCCTTTCTACTAATGGGAAGCAACAAAATAATGTGATTATAAGACATGATACTGAAAAAAGGGGTTCATCACAACTTCTTCATTTACCCCTCAGAGAAAATAGTTCTACTGCTCCAACAAATGAAAGGAAGTCATGTATACTCATAAAATGACAAACTTGAAGTTCCGCAATGCTGTGAAAATATTTAAACATTAGATATTGCTATAAATAGGGCAAGAAAGGAAAACCGGTATTTCAATTTATCCCTCTGAGTTGAACATGATTTGAAACATAACACAATGTGAAAGTATTTCCATAATATATGAAGTTGTATTCAAATCTTCTTTTATCATTTTAAAGCAGATGAAACTGAACAATGGAAAGAACACATGAAAAGCATCAATCCAAAAGCAAAATATTGAAGATATTGGGAATCTGTGAAAAGAAAACGCCCACTTCTAATTGTTTAATCTTGGTTTCTGACTGAAAAACATACCAAATTTCACTAGATATTCAAAGCTGTCACTATAGACTATAGTCTGTTAAAGATAATTTTTATCTGAGAAGATTAATTTCTATTGGACCATTTAGTTATTTTGTTTATATCTTATTTGAATAATGCCTTAATTATTGTTTCTTTTCTCAACATTGCTCATTGCAAGTCAAAGGTTACATCACTCTAAGGACAACGTTGCTCGAATGGAAAATGTTTGGAAGGAGATTTGTCGTATGCCCACTCTGTTAGCAAAATAATCACTTCTTTGTGGTTGGAGCTGGCAAGAACTGCAGATGCTGGAGTCAGAGCCAATACAGTGTGGAACTGGAGGAACACAGCAGGTCAGGTAACATCAGAGGAGCAGGAAAGTTGATGTTTTGGGTTTACACCCTTCATCAGTTCAGATGAAGGGTGTGAACCCGAAACGTTGACTTCCCTGCTCCTCTGATCCTGCCTGACCAGCTGTGTTCCTCCAGCTCCACGCTGTGTTGACTTTTTTGTGGTTCTTGGAAATGTGTTTTTGTGGCATATTGTATACATGTAAATGGCTTTAATCCCTACACATATCATAATTATATAAATAAATGGGGATAAGGTGGTGCAGTGGTAACATTGCAAGACTAATAGTCCAAAGTCCCAAGCCAATGCACTGGGGACAAGAGTTCAAAGTTCATTATGCCTGATGAAATTTAATTTCAATTATTTACTAAATCTGGAATCTTAGGAACTGTGAAACTATCATCAATAGCTGTAAAAACCCATCACATTCACTAATATCATTTCGCAAAGGAAATCTGCCTTTCTTATCAGGCCTGGTCTACATCTGACCACAGGCACACATCAATGTGATTGACTCTTGAAAGTCTTCGGAAGTAACTGAGCAAGCCAGTTAGTTAAATGACAATTTGGAATGGGCAGTAAATATTGGCCTTACCAGTAATGCCCATGAAAGAAAATTCAATACAATTAATCTCTGCACATCTCATGGAAGAAAGCAGTACTAAATCTCACGTCTGAGGTAGGCTGGAAGGTGTGACGGAGGACAAGAAAGTGTAACTCCATCCAGTTAAGTTGAGGGAGAGAATGTTGTGACTCTTTTCCTG
Source organism: Rhincodon typus (assembly GCF_021869965.1). Taxonomy (NCBI): domain Eukaryota; kingdom Metazoa; phylum Chordata; class Chondrichthyes; order Orectolobiformes; family Rhincodontidae; genus Rhincodon; species Rhincodon typus. Next base: position 37,878,058 of record NC_063354.1, read on the forward strand.
ACTAGGTGCCAAATGAATCACATAAGGACATGACCCTGCTGCCTCCATTATTCAACCAGTGACAGCCGAGGGTCACACCATGAACCAATGCAATCGGGCAGCATTTCAGAACATAATTTTAAGAAAACTTGGTGTTAAAGAAATATCTTGATGTATTAAGAGTAGTAGAGAAAGTTACATTTGTTGCATGTGAAACATGGAGAGTGTGTTCCCAATTCAAAAATGGTCACTGTCATCAATCTGCACATGTGCAGTTGCATCCATGATGTCCTGCCAGGCAAACATTAAATTTTAAATTACCTATAAGATCTGATGAAGTACAGCAACTGTTATAATCAGTCTGTAACTTCCTTTGGTAGGAGAGTCTTTAGTTCCAATGAAACAATTATCAGGCAGCATCATACTACACCTGTATAGAGCCAACGCATGGTTTGCAATTAAATTTACAGACTTGTTGTAATTATTGCTGCATTTTCCCAGATCTTACAACTAGTTTAATATTTAATGTGAGAAATTCTTATGATCTGGTCACTTGATCCCAACTAGGATTTAATTTTGGTGCATTAGTCATTGTAATTTTTGTTATATTCAATCATGTTGAACTCTTGTACCTTTCCACTCATGAACAGCAATGCTCCTCCTAGCAGTGGCAGCACCCATAAGTGCAGCTATTACAACATCCCTGTTAATGTCCTTGCACCGACAAGAACCAGCCCAACTTTTGGAGCTTCCTCAATGGCCTTCAAGTGAGAACAATGAACAGAAAACACAATGGTGATTAATTTGTTCTGGGGTGTTGCCACTTTTATGGCAGGGCTGACTTTTAAAGCAATGTTCATTTATGTAACATGAAAAGATGTTGAACATTCAGTTTGCAGTGAAAGTAAGTTGTATTAGAAGTTTTGCAATCCTTGTGCCAGTGACACTGATCTGAGATGAATTGTGCTGAGAAAGCCAATGCAGCCTAATAGAAACTTTATCCCTCATGAAGTTTAATCTTGTCTTCCCATGCCTAATTGTTGAGAACATAATCCTTTATATTTCTTTGAAATGAATGATGCCATATGTTTTATTGAAATCAACTGATGTCAGCTATTTTGACAAACCACTTTTTGACCACTTGAAACTATTGCTAACTATTTTGAAGACTCATCAGATACCAAGGACATGTTGATGTAGTTACAGTAATGAGAGATTTTTGAAAGTTTCCTTTTATCTAAACATTCTGTGGATGATTTCTTTTCATCCAAGTTTCTTTCAGAACAGCTTATACAAGATTTTCAATCCAACTATTAGTTTACATACTTCCTGTTAACATATTTGTTCCCGTACGGACAGAGTAGGATGCCTTTCAGTGAAATTATTTTACAAGCTGAAAACACATACCTAGCAACAGAATTGCTAACAGACTAGTCTTTGCAACTAAGTGACAGACTGTCAATGGACATTTGAATTTAAATTAAACTCTTGTAGTTCTGGCTAGTAGACCAGTATACTGTTATTATTGTCAGTATTCAGCCTTAGTGTTTGCTGCTGTTGGCGCCATTACCTTTCCTGTCATTTTTTGGCACGTGTAAATTGGTTGCGTGGTTTCTTACAGTACAATACTGACCATACTTGGCTGTAAAACACTTTGAGGCAGCCAGGCCACCTTGACGATCTGTTTGTTCGTGAGATGTGTGATTGCTTATCCCTCTTTGCATCTTGAGGAAATGACTGGTGTGCTACCTTTTTGAATTACTGCAGCCGCAATAGGTAATCCCATGGAGTTATTAGGCATTTCCTGGGACAGTGAAGGAATGGGGAAGTAGTTCCATGTCAAGATGTCCTGTAACTTGTGACTTGCAGATGGCGTCCCAATGTGTTTGATATCTTCATTCTTTCTCGTGGGAGAGGTCTTGGTTTTGGACGAGACAAGGTTCTTTGTGAGTTATTGCAGTGAAACCTGTAGACAGTATACGCTGCTGTCACTGTGTGTTGTTGGTGGAGGAGTTGAAGTTTAATTTGCTGGATTCGGTGTTAATCAAACAGGCTGTTTTGCCTTAGTTGGCATCAAGTTTCTTGAATGTTGTTGGAACTGCATCCAGGCAATGGGAGAGCATTCCATCACATTCCTGACTTGTGCTTGTAGATGGTGGACAGACTTTGGGAATCAGAAGGTGGGCTACTTGCTGCAGTACCCCGAACCAGTGCCTCTCTTTTCTTTCCTTAGTGAGTTGGTAATTAGAGCTAACACATATATAACTCAACAAAAGGATGTTAAAGGAGTTTAGAAATTATTTTTCCTAGAATTTTGCTCATTCATATTTGGGAATGTGTGAGCGACTAACTGAGGTTATAATGAAAATCCCGCCTTCTCAACTTCTCCCCTTGCCTGAGCTGTGCTCATCCTCAGGTTAAACTCATTATCAGTCATCTAAATCCAATGGGAGAACACCCCAATGTTTCTTTGGGACTATGACAAATTTCGGGATGAGCCACTCAAAATAAACTAGCACTAGGCACCAGTTATACGTTCTGTCTGATAATCATTCTCATTGACTACAAGTGGACTGTATAAGTAGGTAAAATGCAGGTCAGCCCATTATGCATCCAGCACCGAATTTCACCATCAAAATTCTTGCAGTAGAAGCATAGTCCTTAATAAGTTTATTAATGAAAATGGATAAATATTTGTAAAGTTTTTTTAAAAAGTGAATGGATATGTTATGAGAACAGGGCTAGGGAGGTAACCATTTCACAAAGCAGGCATAGGTAAGATGGGCAGTTTTATCTCCTGTAGGGTATGAAATTCTATGACTCCACTATATGTTCAGTAAAACCTGAAAATTGTTTGGATGTTTGTTTTCAATCCTTGAGAGTTTGCCAGTTTTCAGATTACTCTTACAGATCATTTCGGAGTGGGAAACTGTTCATCCTATTCAGTTGGATAAAGGAATAAGCAAAAAAAACCCTGTCTAATTCTGCCTGTTAAAGCCCATGATATATTTTTCACAGAGCTGACAAATGTTTTTCAAAATCCAGTAAATTTTGTTTATGTCTTATAGGCACTTAACAGATCATCCTTCCTAAAGACTTTTTCCAGAATTCCAATGGAAGGTTCAAAACTCAATCACTGATCCATTTATGGACATCTGCCTTCACTACTGCCTTCACATTCTGTAAGAAGCAACAATGCCAAAGCTATACTAGTTTTGTCTATGATGTGAACATTTCTTCATGTTTTCTGACTCATCCTTTGGTTCAAACTCCAAGGGGATCAGAAAATAATCATATCCTGGAAATTTACACTTGCTTTCTCAATTTTCCCAAATGACCATTAGGATTAGCGTTATCCTTCACTGAATCCCTTAATCATCTAAATCCTTTAATTAGATTCAAACTGCAAGAATGCAAGGGAATACAAACCGAGTATCATCTGGTGAATCTGCTATATCCTTCTAAAGGCCCTTTATCAATGCTACAGTTCACTTCCTAACTTGAAATTCCAGTAGGATGTGACCAAGGTTATGTGCAGCTGAAGCATAACTTCCCTTGTGATAAATGTCACCATTTCATTATTGCATTTTTATATCTGTGTTTTATTTTAATTATTTGTGTACCTGTGCAGCTAGTCTTTCACCATTATGAAAATCGTCTGATTAGTCTTTCTAAGATGCAAAGTAAATGTCTATATATTTTAATACTTCGACTAGAAACAGTACACAGAGAAACAAAACCATTTGAACTATGCAAAATTCAGCAAATATTCAAAATAGCAATGTGCAAATTGTGGATCAAAATTTGCTGCCTTTTCTCTTTCCCTCGCTTCATTGCCTGTTGCCTCCTCTCCCCTCAATGTGCTTTCATTGTAGTGATGTCTTATGGTACAGTTGTAGTAGCATCAGTACCCCTGGGCCAGGAGCTCAGGATTCAATGGTCTAGGGAGGTGGGCCATGATGCAGCCAAGCAGATGATTATCAGTCTGTGAGTATTGCTGACTCACCTATGGTGGATGGTAAGAGTGGGAGAATGTCCTGTCCAGCCAGAACCATGTAGTAGCTGCAGCACACTATTCTCTCCATCTTAAAAGACTCCACATTTGCGTTCTTAATGAGCAAGTATCTGACCTGCTCTGAAGGAGTGCTATACACACACATTTCCTTAGACCTTTTTACTTTAATAAACTTGTTTGCATCATCTGCTGATTCTTTACGGCAGATTTTGTCGTTGGAAAACTCCTGTCACAATTTTCCCAGTACATTTTGTGAAATAGCTGAAAGACAAAGAATGCTGTAAACCAAGAGTACAATCTGTTAAAACACATGAACAAATGTAATAAATACACATTCCCCCCCATTTTGTTTGTAACCAGCTCAAATATGCAGCAAAATTCTGCTCATGCATTGTTATCCTGTTGCACAAATCCAACTTTTTCATTTTGTGGACTTAGTCTTTGCACTGCTGTTTCTCTCCCCCTCACAAACACCCCTTCTAAATCTACATTTTCATATATGACTTTGATCTTCCAGCCCCATCTTGTTTCCTGATATCAGTCACTGTCTATTTATAGAGTCAGAGAGATATACAGCACAGAACAAGGCCCTTCGGTCGATTGCGTCAGTACCAGTCAAAAACAATCACCCAACTATTCTAATCCCATTTTCCAGCACTTGGCCCATCACTTTATGTGCCTTGGCATCACAAGTGCACATCTAAATACTTGTCTTCTGTCAAGTATCCAGTGGATTTCACAAGTGCTGCACACATACTTGTTGTTGTTAATACTTTGAGTGGCATTCCTGGGATTCTTGCAATTAGGGAGTATTTAACCAACTAATTCGACTCTGTTATTTTGATAACTGAATGATGATGCTGCAGATACGTTGTCCGGGAGTATGACAACACCTTATAGCCAAGGATGAGCTATGCCCTTTGTCAGGAAACAAGTACTGATGCTCCTTTCTGTGGAAGGGATGTTAAACTTTATAATGCAGATTGGTTTTTACATTGTGTGTAATGATTCTGGTATGTTGTGTGTGTGGATGCTCTGCCTGCAGGCATGTCCTTGGCGAATTATCTGCATTTGCTTCATCTTGACCTGTTTTCTTGGCAGTTTTTCAATCAGTGAGCCTTTGGCTTCCACTCTCAGCAGACGGGGGAGAAAGCAGGTCTTAAGTCTATCTCAGTTGGAAAAGGAATTGATCTCATGCTGTTGGTGTCAAAAACCCAACTGCACTAACTAGTTCCTTAATGACTATAGCATACAGCACTCATAATTAATTGTTTTATGATTTATTTTCATTGGAATCTCTTTCTAAAAGTGCTATTTTTGAACATGTTATTACACAATAGTTTTGTTTTAGTAAAGAGGCAAATTTTCTATCTTTTGCATTCCTTTTCCTTTAGAATTTTGTTTTATTTAGCTGTCAGACCCTCCTTCAACTAGTGAATTGGAAACCAATAGAAGCTTTTGGACAACATTATTCAATTGAAGTACTGACTAGAAGCATTATCTCAGAACAAAAACATTAATTGAGGACTATTATGATGAAAATGACCAATTTCTTTCTTTGAATTTGGTTGCCATCCTTCTAAATTGTGTCAGTATCTTGTACCCGATTTAGCTTGAGATTCATTTTGAAAGATTTTTTCAGTGGGCTGAAAGGTTTCAGGGAAGCCCTACATCATTTAAAGAAACATTGACAGTTTGTTTTACTGATATGTATAATAGATGGTTAATTCTAAACAAGGTCAACAGCGAATCAAAGTCCAGGAAATTACAGTAACTGTTTTGTTTGATTATGATGAACAATCATTAACTTGAATCTTGCAATTGGTTTGGTTTTCTAGCCCTATAATAACTTCTGCAGTAGTCAACTAGAAAAGAAGAAAGACAATCTGGCTTTTGTAAATTTGAAAGAACATCTACATGCATTGCACATGTTTCATTGCAACATAGTAGAGATCAAAGTCATTTCTCAGGGTAATGGGCTGACCAATCTGAATCAACCTGCCTTGTTTAAAATTTAAACTAAGTTCGGTAGTTAAGTTCAGTCATCATTAACTGGTGGCTTTTCCATTGGCAATACCTCCATCAATCAGAATCCACTTACCAATCACTAAGCACTCTCCTCACTATCAGTGTGCGATATTTCCTTTATTTGGTATTTCTTATAAATTATCCTGATGAATGCAAGATGAAAGGCATCAATAAAATGTAGAGATAACACCGTGAGGAGCTGGAGGAACACAGCAGGCCAGGCAGCATCAGAGGAGCAGGGAAGTTGACGTTTTGGGTCCGGGACCCTTCTTCAGTATCCAAGGTCTGCATTGCCAAATGTCTACAATTCCAGTACTTATTTGATAAGCACTTTTGATTGATTCATTCTGTTTTTAATACTTGGCAAGTAACCAAAAGCTTACGTAAATAAATAAATATCAGTGCGAGGAAAGAATTGCAAGAGTGAATGCTATTTTGATTCACCCATTAGTAAGATCAGAGATTTACAAACTGGAACATCCAGATTAAGAAGGGTACAGTAGATTCAGGAGCACACATCTCAGAGACTAGTTTTCACCAAGTTTAGTTCTAAATTTCAAGAGATAGGACAAGGTGAAATCAGTACTTGATATCTGTTGTTATTTTTATGTGAACACTTGAAGCTAAATAATGTGTAACTTGTATACAACACTGATGAGACTGTACCTGGAGTATTATATGCAACTTTGGTCTCCATGCCTTAAGGACAATATACTTGCCATAGAGGGAGTACAGTAGATGTTTGCCAAAATGATTCCTGGGATGGTGGAACTGTCCTTTGAAGAGAGATTGAGGAGACTGAATCTGTTTTCTTTGGAATTTAGAAGAATGAGGTGATCTGATAGAAACTTAAGAAAATTCTTAAAGAGATGGACAGAGTTGTGCGATCTAGAACCACAGGCACAGGCTCAGAACATGAGCCATGAAATTTAGGTGTGAAATGAGGAGGAATTTCTACACTCCGAAGGTGGAGAATCTTTGGAATTCTCTCCCCTGGCTGCTGTGCAAGCTCAGTCATTAAATAAAGCAAGGCAGAGGTTGATAGGTTACTAGTTTTAAAGACAAGAAGAGCTATGGGCATGGAATAGGAATACAGCATTGAGATAGATGATCAAACATGATGGGGAATTGCAGAGCAGGCTCAAGGGGCTGAATGACTGACTCTTGCTCCTATGTTGCTTTGAAAATATTGTAAACTTCAACCTCATGAGATGCAGAATCAAAAAAAAAATCAAGTGGACTTTAATTTTGAAAATTTCGTTTTGTGCTTTAAAGATATTCAGACCATTCTGACGAGTCCCTAATTCAAGTGATGACAACCATATCTGAAAAAAATGACAAAAATGTGGGAAATGTGGAAACCAGGTGCAAGCCTGAGGCACAAGGAGAGACCTACAATGTGAATGTACTGTCAATCTGTTTTATCACTGTACTTTGCTTCGGCCTTAATGATCCTGTAAAGCAAGGAATTCAAAACATCCAGTGGCAACATTGGTTGCTGAGTTGACATGTCAAGTTTTCTGGCATTAGTTAATAATCCCGTTTGTTTTACTAGTAATTTAATGCTCTTTTGTGGTTTTGTTCATCACATTTTCTAGTGGAAACTATTCTATATTCAGTAATCTTACTTCTTAAAGGTTGAAAGGAAAATATTTCATTTCTAACCCCAACTCCCTCCCTTCCTGATAAGATTTCCTGCTTCATTGGGTGGTTTGGGTAGTTTGGGTGCATGAACCCTACAGAGCCCTTTGGAACTGACTGCTAGATGGTCTTAGGAGGCTCTTACTTCCTTAACCAACTGACAGTTGATGAATACACATTCTTAAATAGCTAAAGGAGCTTCAAGGCTTGTAGTTTCATTTTCACTGTTGTTGTATCCAGCTGAATTTTGGAAGGCCAGTGGAAATATTGATACCTGTTTCTCACAATCCATTCTGGTACACTAAATCATGTTGCTGAAAGCTAACTTTAAAGACATCACAAAGCTTGTCTGCTTTTTGTCTTATAGCAGGCCATACTCATGTCTTGTATAGCAATGTACCATTCCGATGATCATTAATCTTTGTAATCAGATGCAAAATAGCCAAAATTAGCTATTTAATCTTCTAACAAGAGTGGAGTGCCCTTGAGAGTAATTGAGTGTAGGTAAAGGGCTTTCTGAAGCCTTTGAAGAAGAAGTGACGCATCATCTTATAATTTTAAGTCCATACAAAACTCTGCTGCCATATCCTAAATTGCACTAAGCTTCATTCAGCTATCAACATGCTGCTACTGACCTTCACTGACTCCTGGTCATGCATTGCCTTAGTTTAAAAATTCACATTGTTATTTTTAATACTTCTTCTCTACACTTCGCCGTTGTATTTGATTATCTTCCTTTTCATTTCCTATTTAGCTCAATGTCAATCTTGTTTGATAAAGCTCCTGTAAAGCTGTGAGGGGTGGTTTTCCTACAATAAAGATGCTACATAAACACAAATTGTTGTATAAATGAAAATGCTTATTTTCCTGTGAATAACTTTATAACAAATCTATTTGGTCTTTAGGAAATTGTACTCTGATAGGTGAACATTTCTTCCGTCACCAATCTTTTTTGCCCTTTTTAATATCTCACCTCTTCTTGTATCTCAGTCTAATTATCCCACGATCAACATCGCAAGAGTTGCTCTTTATCACATTGCTTTTGGTGGAAACTTGCTGTGTGTAAATTGGTTGCATTTCCTACATTGCAACAGTGACTACATTTCAAAAGTATTTATTTGGCAATAACGTGCTATTGAGACTTTTGGTAGTTGTGAAAAGTGCTCTCTAAATGTCTTTTCTTCTTTGCTGTGCTGTGCCATAACAATGGCGCCAATCATGCTCTGGTACACTGTCCATGTGGTTTGCAAATCAATCTTGTGTTATATTGTAACTTAATCTAATTCTCCTCTTAGCCACTGTTTGGGGTAGAAAATGACTGTACAATAATGTAGAACAAGGAAATGTGAGGCACAGTCTTTTTACTGATTGCTTTTATTGCAGTTGAACATGGTGAAAGTAGAAAGTGAGAGAGATGCAACATGGGATGGCAACCTACTATCACCCATTTTACACTATTGCACAAAGTAAGATCCACCCATTGCATTTTTGACAAATAAGTGTTTCTATAGCACTGCAAACCAATTAACATCCTGAAATTTTCTTTTAATCAAAGCTGTATTTCATCTTCTCCCACAGGCATGTGTGTCTTCCACAGTGACTCCAATCTAAGCAGTCAACCATGACTGTAATGTAAATCTGGCTACTGAAATTGTACTTCCAATACTTCTTGTTGGAAAGTGAAGGATTTCAAAGTGACCTAGTTATTTTCAAAATTTATTTAGGGGATTGATCAAGCTAATTGTCAGTCATGACAAATCATGCATAGTCTCAAAGGGTTTAAAATATTTAAAAATAAGGAGTAAAGAAGTAAATATGGAAAGCAAACCACTATTTCACATAATGATGTGCACTCTCTCTATAGTAAGTTACGGTAGAACACTGTTGATCACATCTACTATAAAGATAAATAGAGAAGGAGCATTAATCTTTGTGGTAAAGAAGCTAGTAACTTTGTAACTTACACTTACTGTAAAATTTCTTTGTGTGAGCAATGAGAGTGTCCAATGCTGCCTGTGTCAGTATAATGTTGAGCTAATCATACTGATCTTAGGAATAAGATTCTTGTAAGTCAGAACCAATCTGTAACATTATTAGTTTCATTTCCATGTTTAGCAATGCAATGCAGAACAGATGTCATCTTAAACATTCTAAGTAAGATATAGCACAAATCCAAAATCAGAAAGTGACTACCAAAACAAAATGATGTTATTGGAAAATACTAATAAAGGAAATCAATATTTATCTTAGACACTTATGCATAATGGGTATATTGTATTAGACCCTGCTAGATTACTTCCCCACATTTAATTTAATTTAAGTCAATCAAGTTGAATTTCAGGTGGGGTATTTAACACGCAACTAATGTCCTGATTTTGCATCATCGCCCAAATGAATTTGTACCCAATATTGGTTTTGACTGTTAGAATTAGTCCTGATGCTTGGTTTCCTAGGCTGTATGAGACTAGAGGTGTTCTGCTTCTATTGCAGAAATCATTAATTTTCATAGCTTGTGCATGTCAAGTACGTCAGTGAATGTTGAGTGGCTTATTAAAACCGTTTGAAGATATATTAGTGTTTTAAGAGATGATTTGATGTGATTTCAGTTCTTCATGATATATGAAGAAGTATCTAAAGGGCAGAATTTGGATGGGAATTAAATGCCAACTGCATGGAATCATAGCTAAATTTCTTCAGTTCAAAACATCAAAGTGACATGCAGTTTTGAAATGACAAGCATTTGTGAACTGGTGTGGAAATGCTCATCTTTTTTAAATATATTACTCCAGAAAATTAAATTCAGTTTAATTTGAGGTGCAGATTCTGCATTTTCTTGCCATAAAATGGTTGTGTTTGTTTTGTACAGATATGTCAAATTAAGTGCAACATCCATCTGTTTTCCCGTGGCACTTTGTAATTTCCATGGCATAAAAGATATTTTTCTCTTTTGGATTTAAAACTTGCATAAAAATATCAAGCTTGGGTCTGAAATTAATTTCAGTCGATATAACCTAGTTTAAATTTACCCTTGACAAAAAACTGAAATAACTGCGATGCTGGAAATCTGAAACAAAAACAGAAATTGCTGGAAAATGTTAGCAGGTCTGGCAGCATCTGTGGAGAGAAATCAAGAGTTCTGAAGAAAGGTCATTAGACCCGAAACATTAACTCTGATTTCTCTCCACAGATGCTGCCAGACCTGCTGACAGTTTCTAGCAATTTGTTTGTTAAATTTATCCTTGTTTGCCAAACAAAAGGCCTAGCAATGTTAAGGTGAATTATCTTAACAGTATTCCCTTCATTTGATCTGAAACTTTAAAAGAAAGTTGAGTCGAATGTGGCCATTTTTTTCTGTTTTTTGTAGGATAGCAATGCTTTCAGATACAATCCCTCACATCTGTTAATATCCTGCCTTACTCTATCCTTGGCCACTAAAATGCATAATAAATTTCTTATCTATGGATGATTAAAAAGTAAACTTAACAAATATTTTTATGTAGTGCTATGTCTTTTGTAAGAACTGCCAAAGGAGGAAGATTTAACATTCTTTGCCAAATGTTTCTTGTATCATGAAAACGAAGAATAGAAAATCTAATTCTATAATTGTTAAAATTGAGGAAGAAAATGGCAGTAAAATCCTTTGGAGAGACCGTGGCATTAGCAAAGAATGCATAATGAGACTTGACTGAGAGGCCAGACATCCATCAGAGTGTTGAAACAACTGAGCCTCAGAGAAAATATTGCTTGATTGACAACTCTGCTTTGGTATCTCCTGTGTGAATTGCTCAATGTTTATTTGCACAAGATAAGAAAGCATGCAATTTTTGCAATTGACCTGAAATTGTTCCTTTGCTTCTCTCTGCCTGCTCTGTTGGGTTTTCCAGCATTTAATCTTTTTACTTCAGTTTTCACAATGTGCTGCCTTTCATCTTATTGCATTATAAGTCCTAACATAAAATATTGTCATATCATCTTTTTGATCAGTTGCTGTTAATTCAATTATTTTTCTAACAGTTTTGATTTCTTTAGGTATCATAACAAAAACAACAACATTCTGCAGATTCTGGAAATCTGAACCAATAAGAGCCACAGAAACTACAATATCGGTCCATCAGAAAACACACAGGGAATAGAGTGCAAGTTCTTCAAAAATGAAAAAATAGAGTGAAAAGGAATGCACAAAATATATGTATAAGATAAATAAGACAGGATGGACAAATCAAGCGTGGGATCAAAGCTGATTGATGTAACCTCCAACAAGGAAGATACATTAAGAAAATAAAGAAAAAACAGCTGTTATTAATAATCAGAGAATTAAAAGGCCTGGAAAATCAAGAAAATTGCCAAGATAGAAAAGCTAGGGTCAGGAATGGAAGAAGCTAGGTTTGAAAATATGATATAACCAAAGTCAGTTGTAACTGAAATAACTTCAAATCAGTGTGTTGCAGCATAACATGCACGTTGGAGAAAGTTACGGGGGACAATTATGTGATTCGTTCTTGAATTTGTTAGAATCTTGCAGAAGGCCAATGGTACAGAGTTCAGTGTAGGATTGGAAAGAAAGCTAACCACTTGTGGCTCTGTTAAAAGCATTAGTGGACAGATTCGAAGAGGTTAGCGTAGCAGCCATTAAGTCTATCTTTAGCCTATCTGATACAGAGGGGACTGCATTGTGAACAGCTCGTACAGTGCACTTGATTAGGGACAGTGGATATCCTGATTCATCGAGTATGCGACTGAAACATGGAACAGCATCATGAGAGGAGGTGATTGGGGCAGGTGTTGAATGTCCCATATTTGTATGGAAATTTAGCAAGAAAGGACAATTGAAAGCTAAGATGGTGGAAGAGTGGGCTAGGATATTGCAGAGGCAAAGGGTCTTCAGGAAAGAGGAAGGCAAGATATGAGTTCGGTTTGGGAGCCATGTATTCATCAAATCTTTTCACTATACCATTTTTTTTTCCTCCCATTTGTGTTCTCTCCCTTCTCTCAGAATAGAACTACATGTGCAATTCCAGTAAATGTGAGTTCATCAACTGTCACATCACGAGCTGCATGGGACTTTAGAACAGTCCTAGTAATAGCAGTGTAATTGGACACCTCCACAGTTGCATTGTAATGGAGAACAGATGTATTCATAATGTTACCCTTTTCTCTACTTCCTTAAAACTAATATGAGTTCATCTTTAACTAGCTGATGTAAGCAACAGTTTTTTTGCTCTTTCTGCAATGCTAATGAAATATACGATATGTGCCTTCACTATTACTAGTCCATAAGCATTCGTGGTTCAAGGTTTTTTTTAACATGTTGACCACAGTACATTTCAACAGAATAGAATTAATGATGTTGTTCTTTTTAAGTGCAACTGTTGTTTTTTTAAAAAAAAACACAGCTGCAACTTATAACTGTGATCAGTTATCTCCTGTCCCTTTCACAATCTCCATATTTTTGACCCACTGTCACAAAATTAAATCAATAGCAAGATATGATATAGAGTAAGAAGGCATAGAATCTTGGGGTAGAGTTGAGGAACACCAAAGGATAAAAGATCCTGATAGGAGTTGTGTACAGGGCCCTAGCAGTAGTCAGGATATAGGGAAGAAAATAAATCAGGAGATAGAAAAGGCATGTAAGAAAGACATCGTTACAATAATCATAGGACGCTTCAACATGCAGGTAGACTGGGAAAATCAAGTTGGTAGTGGCTCTCAAGAAAAGGAATTCATGGAATTTCTATGCAATAGTATTTTGGATCAGCTTGTGGCAGAGACCACTAGGGAACAGGCAGTTCCAGATTTGGTGATGTGTAATGAGGCAGACTTGATTAGGGAGCTTAAGGTGAAGGAACCCCTAGGGGGCAGTGACCATTGTATGATAGAATTCACCCTGCAGTTTGAGAGGGAGAAGCTGAAATCAGATGTCAAAGTATTACAATTAAGCAAAGGTAACTATAAAGATGTGAGGGAGGAGCTGGCCAGAGATGATTGGAAGGGGAGGCCAGCAGGGAAGGTGGTGGAGCAGCAATGGCAGGAGATTCTGGGGGTAATTTAAAAGGCACTGCAAGAATCCAACCCAAGGAAGAAGAAACACATTAAGAGATAAGACAACCATGGCTGACAAGGGAGGTCAGGGATAGCATTAAAATGCAAAAGAAAAAGCATAAAATGTGGTGAAGATTACTGGGAACCAGAGGATTGGGAAGCCTTTAAAAACCAGCAGAGGATTACTAAAAAAGCAATAAGCGGGGGAGAAGATGTAATATGAGAGGAAACTAGCTATTAATATGAAAGAAGACTGCAAGAGTGTTTTTAGGCATCTCAAAGTTAAAATGAAAGGCAAGAGTGGACATTGAACCACTGGACAATGAGACTGGAGAAGTAATAATGGGGAACAAAGAAATGGCAGAGGAACTAGGAGCTGAATAGGTACTTTACATCAGTGTTCACACCAGAAGGCACCAGCAGCATACCAGAACTTCAAGAGGCAGAGGTGAGCATAATGGCCATCACTAAGGAGAAGTTGCTGGGGAAGCTGAAAGGCCTGAGAGTGGATATATCATTCAGACCAGAAGGACTTAACCCCAGGGTTCTGAAGGAGATAGCTGAGGAGACTGTAGAGACACTGGTGGTGATCTTTCAGGAACTACTGGAGTCAGGGAGGGTCCCCGAGGACTGGAAAATGACTAATGTAACTCTCCTGTTTAAGAACAGAGGGAAACAGAAGACAAGAAACTATAGGCCAATTAGCCTGACCTCAGTCACTGGTAAATCTTAGAGTCCATTACAGTTGGTTCTGATATAAAATGATGGTCCCATTCTCGTGCGATCTCACGTTATAAGAAAATTGCGCAATAGCTGTGCCATTTAAACTATTTGGGCCAGAATCGCATTATAGCCAATACAGGTAAGGAAAGTTCACATTCTACAAATAACGGTCTAAATTCTTCAATCACTTTAAAGCCACTTCATGGTGAAGAAACATGTGTTATGGCAGAATCGATTGTATTAAGGATGAGACTGCAGAGTAATTGGAAGTGCACGGTAAGATAAGGCTGAGTCAGCGTGGCTTCATCAAGGGGAGGTCATGCCTGACAATTGTTAGAATTCTTTGAGGACGTAACTAGCAAGTTAGACAAAGGAGAGCCAGTGGATATAACCTATTTAGACTTCCAGAAGGTCTTTGACAAGGTTCCACACAGGAGGCTGCTAAATAAGATAAGAGCCCAGGGGGTTAGGGCAAAGGTAGTCATGACTATAGAATTGGCTGACTGGCAGACGAAAGAGAGAAGGGATAAAGGCATTTGGTGACTAGTGGAGTTCGACGGGAGTGTGAGCTGGGATCATAACTATTCACGTTATACATTAATGATCTGGATGAAGGAACTGAAGGCCTTGTTTCTACGTTAGCAGATAACACAAAGATAGGTGGAGGGACAGATAGTGTTGAAAAAGCAGGGAGTCCACAGAAGATCTTGGACAGGCTAGGTGAATGGACAAAGAAGTGGCAGATGGAATACATTGTGGGAAAGGGTGAGATCATACACTTTGGTAGGAAGAATAGAGGCGTCAACTATTTTCTAAACAAGGGAAGGTTCAGAAATCTGAAACATAAAGGGACTTGGGAGTCCTAGTCCAGGTTTCACTTTAAGGTTAACGTGCAGGTTTAGTTGACAGTTAGGAAGGCAAATGTAATATTACCATTCATTTCAAGACGCCGAGAATGCAAGAGCAGAGATGTACTGCTGAAGCTGTATAAGGCTGTGGTCAGACTGCATTTGGAACATTGTGAACAATTTTGGCCCCCTTAACTAAGGAAGGTTGTGCTGACATTAAAGGGGGTCCAGAGGAGGTTTATAACAATGATCCTAGGAATGAAGGGCTTGTCATATTGAGGAGCAGTTGAGGACTCTGCATTTACACTAGATGGAGTTTAGAATGATGAGGGGTATCTGATTGAAACTTACAGAATACTGAGAGGCCTGGATAGAGTGGAGGTGGAGAAGGTGTTTTCACAAGTCAGAAGACTACGAATTAAGGGCACAGTCTCAGATTGAAGCGATGACTCTTTGAAACTGAGATGAAAAGGAATTTCTTCAGCCAGAGGATGGTGAATCTGTAGAACTCATTGTCGTATAGGGCTGTGGAGGCCAACTAATTGAGTGCATATAAAACAGAGATAGATAGGTTCTAGATTAATAAGGGGATTAAGGGTTACAGGGAGAATGCTGGAAAATAGAGTTGAGGAACCAATCAGTCATGATTGAATGGTGGAACAGACTTGATGGGTGAATGGCCAAGTCCTAATCCTATATCTTGTGGTCTGCTATAGGAAGGATGTTGTGAAACTTGAAAGGGTTCAGAAAAGATTTACAAGGATGTTGCCAGGGTTGGAGGGTTCAGCTATGGGGAGAGGCTGAATAGACTGGGACTATTTTCCCTGGAGCATCAGACCTTATTGAAGTTTATGAAGTCATGAGGGGCATGGATAGGTTGAATAACGAAGGTCTTTTCATCGGGGTAGTGGAGTCCAAAACTAGAGGGCATAGTTTTAAAGTGAAAGGGGAAAGATATAAAATTGACCTAAGAGGCAACTTTTTCATGCAGAGGGTGATGCGTGTGTGGAATGAGCTGGCAAGGAAGTGGAGGAGGCTGGTACAATTATATTTCAAAGGCATCTAGATAGGTGTATGAATAAGAAGGATTTAGAGGGATATGGACTAAATGCTGGCAAATGGGACTAGATTAACTTACGATATCTGGTCAGCACTAACAAGTTGGACTGAAGGATCTGTTTCCATGCTGTACAGCTCTATGCCTCTATGACTCTGTCCTCTCCTTAGCAACTATTTGAGTCTAAACCAGGCCATATGCAGCATTGATGCTAATCAGACCCTAAACTGTGCTTACAACTAAATATCTGCTGCATCAACCTGTTTGCCTGCTTCGACTGTCCAAGCGTGGGCTGACTCGGCCCAAAAGCCTTAGCTCAGCAGCTACCTTGAGACATGGTATTCCAATGCTGTCCTGGGCTGACTTCATATCTTCCATCCCAAAGAAACTTGAATGCATTTGAAACACTGCTCACCATATCCCAACTGACACCAAGTCCCATTTACTCATCAGGACTGTGCTCACTGACCTGTATTGGCGGAACTTCAGTTTTAAAATTCTCCTCCTTGTTTTCAAATCCCTTCAGCTTCCTGCCCTCCTGTATATGCAATCTCTTCCAGCAGTGCAACCATTCAAGAACTCTGCGTTGTTCCAATTAATGGCTTCTTACGCATCCTCCTGATTTTAAATGGTCCACCTTGGGCAGCAAACTATACCTTGTGCTGCCTGGGTCCGAAACCTGGAATTTCCTCCCAAAATCTCTCCACTTCTGTCTTCATCTTTCAGGTGTTCTTGAAAACCTACCACTAGATCCAGCTTAGATTAATTGTCTAAATATTTCCTTATGATTCAGTGCCAGATTTTGTTTGATATTGATTTTGTGAAGCATCTTGGAATGTTTTACTGCATCAAAGGCTCAGTGTAAATACAAAGTGTTGTTTAATAGAACACTTCTGCTAAGTCATCTTTAAAAGACAAGGGAAACAAAATAAATGAAAATCCTTCATATCTCATTCTTTTCAATTGTAGGATAGTGAAGTCAAAATTCTTTACATCCTTCAGCTTTAGAATTTTGCTTTGTTAGCACTTCCTTCTGCTCTGGATGACTAACATTAAAAACAATAACATTTGAGAATTTCACCCCTTCCTCCTTGCAATAATTTTTTCATAAACAAGGACATAATTTTGTATTAACATTGTACAAAGTCATTACAATCGTGATGTCTTAGTGTAGAAATGCACAGAAGGTCATTTGGCCCATCATACCTGCACTGGCTCTTCAGTGGAGGGCTCAATCCCTTATTCTTTCCTCATAGCCCTGCAATCTTTGTCCCTGCAAGTAGTTATCAAGTTCCTTTTGAAAGCTATCACGCTTTTGGGTAGGGATTGCTGACTACAAAAATCCACTGTAAAGAAAAGTTTGGTGAAGATTTCTGTTGGGACTGGAGGATTGGGTGAGACAGAGAAATTGATTTTAATCTTTAGGTGACAGAAGGCAGAGTGTGCTGGTTGATTGCATTGTATCCAGAAAGAAAAGGGGTCCATGATTATGATCCACTGATATATTTAAGAGCAAGTGAGCAGCATCCCAATACAGTGCAAGCATTTGTCACTTCCTATTATCAGGCCACCTTGGTAGGAAGAGAGAGGGAGTTACAATTACACAGCCTTCTCTAGGCTCCAGAGAAATGACTTGAATGTTCCTTGTCAGTATTCCTTTGGTTCCTTTGGCTATGGAACTGATGCAATCAGTCCTGTCCCAAAATGGCAATTGAGCTGCCAGGATCTCAATTTGCTCATTGAAAAGGGCAAGTGAAAAGTGGGATAACAAGGTGTAGAGCTGGATGAACACAGCAGGCCAGGCAGCATCAGAGGAGCAGGAAGGCAGACGTTTTGGGCCTAGACCCTT
>NC_063354.1:37896639-37935549 GCF_021869965.1 Rhincodon typus
AAGGGTCTAGGCCCAAAACGTCTGCCTTCCTGCTCCTCTGATGCTGCCTGGCCTGCTGTGTTCATCCAGCTCTACACCTTGTTATCTCAGACTCCAGCATCGGCAGTTCCTACTACCTCTGCAAGAGAAAAGTGACTGCTTTTGGATATTTTTAATATTTTTAATACCCACAGCATGGAAACAGACCACTTAGCCCAACAAGTCCACACCAACCCTCCAATGAGTGTTTCACCAAGACCTACACCGCGACCCTGTCCTCTCCTTGTAACCCTGCATTTCCCATGGCTAACACACCTAACCTACACATCCCTGAATACCATGGTAATTTATCGTGGCCATATCAACTAACTTGCTCATCTTTGGACTGTGGAAGGAAACTGGAGCACCCAACGAAAACCCACGCAGACACAGGGAGAACATGCAAACTCCACACAGACACTAGCCCAAAGCTGGAATCAAACCCAGGTCCCCGGTGTTGGAGGCAGCAGTGCTAACCACTGAGTCACCATGCCAGATCTTTCTGCTTCCAGAAACGTGTCCATTTATGAGATGCCACTGCTCCACTAACATGGCAATAGAAGAAAAGATTGATCTCACTGGGCTTAGTTTGGAGGCTTAACACATTGTCCATTTCCCTGTGGGACATTAGCCCGGACCTTAACTAGAAACCTACACTGCCAAAATAACTCTGTGCTGTCTTAGTTTGGTTTTTACTGGATGCAAACTTACATTAGAAAGCTCCCCTTGATTCATCACTAAATTGGCAGCCTTCTTCAAAGAAGTTACAAAGCAGGAAGCACGAGATGCAGTAGAATTTGAGGACTAAGTTACATTACTGGGTTAATGAAGGTTTCCTCCAGGTGCTCCAGTTCCCTCCCACAGTCCAAGGTTGTGCTGGTTAGGTGGATTCGCCATGGTAAATTGCCCGTAGTGTCCAGGGATATGTAGGCTAGGTGAGTTAGCTATGGGAAACGCTGGGTCACAGGCATAGCATAGGGGCTGCATCTAGGTGGGATGCTCTTTGGAGGGTTGGTGTGGACACAATGGGCTGAATGGCCTGCTTCCACACTGTAGGGATTCTGTTCTATAAGAGCAGATTTGCTATTGTCAGAGATAGTAGGAACTGTCGATGCTGGAGTCTGAGATAACAAGGTATGGAGATGGAGGAACACAGCAGGCCAGGCAGCATCAGAGGAGCAGGAAAGCTGACGTTTTGTGTCTGGACCCTTCTTCAGAAAGGGGGTCTGAAATAAATAGAGAGAGGGGGGTGCGGTGATAGAAGGTGGATAGTGGAGCAGATAGGTGGGAGAGAAGACGGACAGGTCAAGGAGGCGGGGATGAAGCTAGTAAAGATGAGTGTAGGTAGGAAGTTGGGATGGGGGTTGGTCAGTGAGGAGGGAGGGGTGGATAGGTGGGAGAGAAGACGGACAGGTCAGTGAGGTGGGGATGAGAGGGGGTGTGCTGGTCTTGGGATGAGGTTGGAGGTGGGGAGATTTTGAAGCTAGTAAAGTCCACATTGAGACCGTTGGGTTGTAAGGTTCCAAGGCGGAACATGAGATGCTGTTCCTCCAGTTTCCGGGTGACATCGTTTGCTATTGTCACTCTGGTTTAAAAATACACCCCATTCTGATGCATTTCATTGTTAGAAATGAATATTGCTCCATATATTTCAACAAGTTTGCGATTGTGCAACTCTTGCGGCTTGTAAATGTCATTGCTGTAATTTCCCCCAGTATCAACAGCTGGGAAAGAGGAAAGAGACAACAAGGTGCAGGGCTGGATGAACACAGCAGGCAAAGCAGCATCATAGGAGCAGAAAGGCTGACGTTTCGGGCCTAGACCCTTCATCAGAAACTTAGTTTACATCTGGCCCTACAACAGCTGACTGTGACTATTTGATGCCCATACAGTGTGCAGATGAGTCAGTGTGGAAAAGCTGTTTTATTCCCAATCAGTGAAAATTCTCATTTTCAGCATTTAGATAAATATTCACTTAACTAGAAAAAAGGTAAGACTTATGAGATGATTTCCCACAATCTTTACACAGAGTTTTCTGCTCTCTGCAGACATAGCCACAACATACTTACCAGTGCTAAGAATATCTCATAATATTGGTGCCCACAATTTACATTGTAATTGCAGGTCCCAGTACTATAATAGCACAATACTGGACAATTGCCATTAGATTGATAGTTTTCATTAACAAGGACAAAAGGATGATTTTTTAAAAATTCATACAGCTACAGTGGGGAGCATAGTTCTGATGATTATGGTCATTTTATTTTTGTTAATTTATTTATGAGCTGTGTGTTTTGCTTGCTGGGCTAGTATTCACTGCTCAAACATAACTGCCCTTGAGAAAGTGATGATGAGCTATCTTCTTGAACTATTGCAGTCCATGCTGGGGTAGGTATACCCAGTGCTGTTTAGAAGTGAATTTCAGGATTTTCACCTCGCAACAGTGAAGGAATAGCGATACAGTTCCAGTTTAGGATGGTGTATGGCTTGGAGAAGGTTTTGGTGTTCTTGTATACCTAATGCCCTTTTCCTTTGGGGTGGTAGAGTCAGCAGGTGTGGAAGGTGCTTTTGAAGGAGATTCGGTGAGTTGGCACAGTGCATCTTGTAAATAGCAGACACTGATAGCAGACACATGTGTTGGTGGCAGAGGTCGTGAATGTTGAAAATGGTGGACATGATGCTAGTCAAAGGGACTGCTTTGGCATAGAAAAAGTCAAGATTCTTGAGTTTTGCTGGAGCTGCATCCATCCAGGCAAGTGAGGGGTATTCCATCACAATCTTGACTTGTGCCTTGTAGGTGATGGACAGGCTTTGCAGAGACAGGAGATTTATAGAGGTTTATAAAATCATGAGGGCATGGTTAGGGTAAATGGACAAGGTCTTTTCTCCAGGATGGGGGAGTCCAAAACTAGAGGGCACAGGTTTAAGGTGAAAGGGGAAAAATTTAAAAGGCACCTAAAGAGCAACTTTTTCACGCAGAGGGTGGTGCATATGCAGAATGAGCTGCCAAAGGAAGTCATGGAGGCTGGTACAATTACATCATTCAAAAGTCATCTGGACGGCTGTATGAATAGGAAGGGTTGAGAGGGATATGGGCCGAATGCTAACAAATGGGCTAGATTGGGCCCTGTTGGGCATGGACGAGTTGGACTGAAGGGTCTGTTTCTGTGCTGTATATCTCTATGACTCTATAACTATGAGTTACTCACTGCAGAATTCCCAACCTCCAACCTGGATAATTGATTTGTCCAAATATACAAACTCAGTTGTTCCTATCAGATGCTTTCTTGCTTTCATTCACATTGAACTCACTCTGTATATTCTAACTGGTGTTCAAAGAAATTGAGGAGCAAATGTCAACACCCAAACTTGCATCCAGTTCAAACTGTCTGAACCTCTGATCTTTTATTATTCCGTATTGCAAATAAGAATGAGAAAATGCAGGAGCAGAGAGATAATGCCATAGAACAGCCATTCTCTTGTTCTGTAAACAGGCCATATATGGAGTAAAAGTAAAGTAAATGCTGATTAAACTATAGATGTCATAGTTTTAGACATCTCATTGTAGAGAAAATATGAAAACTGTAAAAGGATCCTGTCAGGAATAGGAAAAAGTGATTATAAGAAGAAAGTTGAAACACAGACATTATTTTCATTAGGACAGAAAGGATTTATTTTGGTGGCTTTTAGATTATTAACAGTTTTGAAGCAGTGAATATTGCTAAGATTAAAGAGATTATTTTCCCTGGATGCTTTAGAAACAAAGTGAACTCAAGACTTGACTGGCCCCACTACCCAATAAGCACCTGATCTGATGCCTCTTCCCAACCTGATCTGGCTCCCCAATAATTGATAAACCCCATCTAAACTGACTTGACCATTTCTGACCTGACCTGACCCCTCCCCGACTAAACTCAATTATTCCTCAACTCACTTGCCACCTCATCCAACCACAACCCGCCTACCTCCCCATCAACTACCTTTACCATCCTTTTACACAGAATACTTCTTATAGTTTTCATATTTTCTCTACAATGAGATGTCCAAAACAGTGATATGTGTGGTTTAATCAGCTTTAGTTTACACGTACTCCCTATGTGGCCTGTTCACAGAACCAAAATATGGTTGTTCTATGGCTTTATCTCACTGCTCTTGCATATTCAGGGAATTAAAACACTTGGATCTCTCTGCTTGTCTCATCAGCCTATTTCCTTATCTCAGAAGCAATATGGAGGGTAAAGAGATGGCTCAGACAGTTTGAACTTGATGCAGCTTACAGTGTTGACATTTACTCCTTAATTTCTTTGAACAATTCATTTAGACTGAACAGTGAGTTGAATTTGAATGAAGGTAAGAAAACATCTGATAGGAACAACAGAGTTTGTATATTTGGACAAATTAATTTGCAGGTCAGAGGCTGGGAATTCAGACTCCAAAATCAGCTGCCTGCTTCCATTGTTAAGTACATTTTTAAGAGTCAATTATTTTGTTCACAAGTTTATTGACCTGAATAACACAGTGCCCACATCACCATATGGATACCACGAGGACATGAGAAAATACAGGAAAGAACGGGTGCATCTCATTTGGATGGGTATCCTCATTGAGGGCAAGTGCAGCAAAATTCTGCACCCACTTCCTACTGTGCTGACTGCTGAACAGAACAAGGTACCTCAGACCTCTCTTGGCACTTTAGAATCCCTCCTCACCCTAAAATGTCAGGGCATACCATCTCTGGACCATCTCCCTCAGATTAGCTGGCAGCTCTGATTAGCCCAGAGCTCAACTCAGGGGTGGAAATTTCACTGATAACTATGTTTAGCCCAACAGCAACATGCTATGGCTGCACAATGTGAGTTATCTTCCACGCTAGGGGATGGGCCAAAATGTATGTCACCTCCCTATCATCATAAAATCCTGCCCCGTACCTGCAGTATGGCAATATTGCTTAATGTACATTGTGTCTGGTCAAACCTGCAGATGCGTCTGTTTTAACCCACCCAGTCAAGTTTCATTTATAGTGATTTGCATTTAGAAATTGCATAAAACCAGACTTTCAAACCATCATGTCACACTTGGGTAACACCAATATAGTGCCTGCTTTCACCCTATCACCAAAATAATTCTCCAGTTCTCTTCTCAAATGAGGTGCTGTCCATTTAAAATTGTTATCAGGAGAGAGATTAGGATATGTTTTGAATTAATTGGATTATGCAGTAGTTTGTCATTGGTAGTAGTTGAGACAGAGACCGTTGCAATTTTTAAGGGCTAATCTAGAATAAATAGCTAGAGTCGGGGAGGGGTACGGTGCTCTCAACAGAAGTCAGGGAAGTGGGGAATTTGTTCTGGAATGCTGTATTTTAGAAGCAGCATGGAGAGGTTGGGCTAAATAACCATGTCCATGTTCCTGTAACATTTGTCGGTGTTGTCAGTTAGTCTGAGATCAAGAACATATCTAAAAGCTGCTTCTAATTCATAGTTTAATATTAAAAGTCTGTGTTGTCCAAACTGGCTCATTGTCACATGACTATTTTGCCATGGACCATGATCAGTTTGTAGAGGGTGGGTTTGCGTTTTTTTGTGCTCCAAAAATGTCTGTTAAAACCTTGAGGTACCCTCACCAAGGTCAACTTTTCTGCCCATTTAGCTCTGATACAAATCAGACATTTTGCCCAGGCAGATAGAAAAGGAGGGTTTATCTAAATTTCTACAACTGCAGAATTTGTAACAAGTTCACTGCATATTTGAAATGTACAACCCCAACCCCAATATGTATGTTAGATCATAGAATCCCTACAGTGTGGAAACAGGCCCTTCGGCCCAACAAGTCCACATTGATCCTCAGAGGATCCCACCCAGACCCATCCCCCTGTAACCCACACATCCCTAAACACTACGGGAAATTTAAGCATGGCCAATCCACCTAGCCTGTACATCTTTGGACTCTGGAGCACCTGGAGAAAACCTGCACAGACACAGGGAGAACGTGCAAACTCCACACAGACAGTCACCCGAGGGTAGGATTGAACCCAGGTCCCTGGTGCTGTGAGGCAGCAGCGCTGCCCACTGAGCCACTGTGTCACCCCTGACTGTTAGGGTCAGGCATATAGAACTTAAGTTGCCCCAAATCCTGCCACTGATGATTGGTACTCAATGTCCGAACACTGCTGAAAATCAAAGTTGATAAATTGGAGAGTATAAATATAAGTTGAAATGTAAATGATATTTCATTAAACCATTTAAATCTTATAATTTTAAATGAATTTAGCTCCTGTTTAAACTGCTATGAAAATGAATAGTGTTAAATTTTCCCTGACGAAATAAATTATGCTGTGGATTTGATTGTGGAAGACATTACAGTACTTTCACATCCTCATTACTTAACGGGAATGTTCCAAACTTTTTTTGTGGTTTCCTATCTTTTGTTGACTGGCACAATATGGTTTGATCAAGGAGGACGAAGTACATGCTAATGGATCTTTATGTGAGATATTTGATTCTGAATCTTAAACGTTCTGTTTCTCTTTTGCATCTTCTTGTAAGATGGTAAAATGAATACCAAAGGTGGACCGCAGATTGTGTTTATAGTCATTGTACCAGCAAATGTTGACAGGATGTTCTTGAATAATGGATTCATTATTCAAGAATATTGCAGTCGTAGAAATTTAGATAAACCCTCCTTTTCTATCTGCCTGGGCAAAATGTCTGATTTGTATCAGAGCTAAATGGGCAGAAAAGTTGACCTTGGTGAGTGGTATACCAGTGAGTGGGTATTTTCCAGGCTGTTGTAAAGTCAATCCTTGATGGCTACCTGGCAGCGAGTGGTAAGCAGTCAATTAAGGCCCTTAAGGAGTCTTTTAAAGGCACTTGGGAGATGCTGACTAGAATTTCCCTTTTGCAGACGCTGAGAAGCTGCCAAATGCATGGAGGGCAATTTCTTGACGGCAAACTGGGAAAGAGACATTGCTCCAAATGATGTTTTTAAATCCCTCCCCCACTTGTGACTGCATCTGTTAGAGAGCTAAGGCCGCAGGTGCAGGGTAGGACGTAGAGGGACCCTCCCTTGCAAGTAACAAATTGGCAGCTGTGGATAGTATAAATTCTGTCTGCACTATTAAATGTTGGGGGTCCTGTGGCACAGTCATAGTGCCCCTACCTCAGAGCCAGGAGACCCACATTCAAATCCTCCAGAAGTGTGTAATAACGTCTGAGGACAGGTTGATTAGAAAATATCAAAAAGTAAGCCTTTACAGGGGCCTGTGACGGTGTTTGGTCAATCTCCCCAGGCTGGAGAGGCTCCTAATGACCTTCCTTCTTTGGAGTCCAGCTCTGCCTTAATTGAATAACATTCATGCAAGCTAATCATCGATTGGCCAGCCATTCAGAATTGCATCCTCCTTCAAGTGCTGAGGTGATGTGGGATTAGGATCTGGAAATAACCTGATGTGATCCCGATCCTGAAACATAAACGTCTCCCCTATATCTTTCAGTCATATACATTTCCAAATACATGTTATTCACCTCTGTAACATAGTCTGACTTTATCCCTACCTCAGCTAATCTGCTACTGCAGGCTCACTATGTCTTTGTTATTTCTAGACTCAACCATTCCATTACATTCTTGGTTGGTTGCCTATGTTATGCCCTCCATAAACTTGAGGTGATGCAAGCCTCTGCAGCTTGTGCCTTAACTGACAACAAGTCCTAATTCCTTACTCCTGAGCTTGATGACATACATAGGCATCTGGTCAAGCAACATCTTGATTATAAAGTTCACACCCTCGTTTTCAAATCCTTCCATAGCATCAACCATCCTTGTAATAATCTGTAGAAACCGAGAGCCCCACAAACTGTGTTGATATTTACCCTGCTCAAATTCTAATCTCTTCTGCATCCTGGTATTATTTGCTCCATTACTTGTGGCTGTGTCTTCAGTTGCCTGTACTCCAAGATCTGGAATATCTTGCCTACATCATCAACTTTATGCCTCAATTTCCGCTTTTACAATGCTCATTAGAACCTATTTGTTTGACAGAGTTTTCAACCATCCAACCTAATATGTCCTTATATGGCTTGGTGGCATACGTTGTTTTGTCATGCCCTGTGAAGCACCTTGGTATTTTTCAGTGTGTCAAAAGGCACCGTATAAATATATGTTATTGTCATTGTTATACACTGCTGTTTGTCTTTTCATTGTCTACAAGTATCTAACCTGTTCAAAATTGGTATTGTTGAGGTTGGTTGGCTCGCCGAGCTGGTTTGTTGTTCTGCAGACGTTTCGTTACCGTGCTTGGTAACATCCTCAGTGCAGCCTCTGATGAAGCGTCGGTGTGTTTTCCCACCTGGCTTTTAAACTCTGAGGTCCGTTGCGATGGATTGCCTCACTTCCGGGTTTCCTCCGTAGTGGAATGTATATGGGGTCGAGTTCAATGTGTTTATTAATAGCATGCTTCGTGGAGTGCCATGCTTCTAGGAATTCTCGTGCCTGTCTCTGCCTAGCTTGTCCCAGGATCCTGGTGTTGTCCCTGTTGAAGTGGTGGTTCTCCTTGTCCGTTTGGATTGAGATGAGTGAGTATTGGTCGTGCCTTTTTGTAGCCCGTTGGTGTTCATGTACTCTTGTTGTTAGTTTCCTTCCTGTTTGTCCGATGTAGTGTTTCTCGCAGTCTCTGCAGGGGATCTTGTAGATGACATTGGTCCTGTCCATGGCAGGGAGTGGGTCTTTAGTTTGGGTGAGCAGTTGTCATAGGGTTGATGTGGATTTGTGTGCCACTCTGATGCCCAGCGGTCGTAGAGTCTTGTGCTGAGTTCTGACGTGTTCCTGATGTAGGGTAGCATGATGAGTGTGTCGGGGCGTGTAGAATCTTTCTGATGCTGTTCCTGTAGGCATCTTCTGACCCAGTTCTTTGGATATCCATTATCCTTGAACACTTGGAAGAGGTATTCCTCCTCCTCTTGGGGTAGTTCCATGTTGCTGCAGTGTGTTGTTGCCCTTTTAAATAGTGTTCGCACGCAGCTTTGTTTGTGTGTGCTGGGATGGTTACTATTGAAGTTCAATACCTGGTTTGTGTGTGTGGCTTTTCGGTGTACTTTCGTTTGCAGTTCCCCATTTGTCTTGCACTCTACCATGACAGCCAGGAATGGGAGTTGTTTGTTCTTCTCCTCCTCTCTGGTGAATTTTATTCCGGTGAGGGTGTTGTTTATGAGTTTGTGTGTCTCTTCTAATTTGGTCCGTTTAATGATGACAAAGGTGTCGTCTACGTGGCGTATCCATAGTTTAGGTTGGATTTGTGGAAGGGCAGTCCTTTCTAGTCTTTGCATCACTGCTTCTGCTATGAGTCCGGAGATAGGCGATCCCGTGGGTGTCCCATTGATTTGCTCGTATGTTTGGCCGTTGAAGGTGAAGTGGGTGGTCAGGCATAGATCCAGTAGTTTAAGCACGTTGTCCTTGGAGATAGTTTCACTGGGGTCATGTTCTTGTTCAAGTAGTGTTGTCATTGTTTCCCTTGCTAGTGGTATGTCTGTTGATGTGAATAGGGTGGTGATATCAAACGATATCATGGTCTCTTCGTCCTCTATCTTTATGTCTTTGATATCTTTAATAAACACATTGAACTTGACCCCATATACATTCCACTATGGAGGAAACCCGGAAGTGAGGCAATCCATCGCAACGGACCCCAGAGTTTAAAAGCCAAGCGGGAAAACACACTGACGCTTCATCAGAGGCTGCACTGAGGATGTTACCCAGCACGGTAACGAAACACCTGCGGAACACAAACCAGCTCGGCGAGCCAACCAACCCCAACACCCAGAACCCGAGCTACAAATCTACTCCAAAACCTTAGAAAATTGGTGTTAAATTGAAAATGTATGGAACGATTTGAAAAGCAAGTTGCATAAATACAAGTCCTTTGACTTTTCCTTTTAACTCAGATTGAAAAATAATTCAGCATGTCATTGACCTAATATTTTCTTACTGCCAGCTGTTAATTACTTTTTCATGTTAAATTTGCAGTAATTGTATCACTGTTGTCAGCCCTTTGCTGTAACATCCTACGCATAAAAGGCATGGAGTTCACTAACTGGCACCGCTTGGACAGCCATAGAGAAGAAGATTAAAGCCTTTAACCCACTCAATGAAGTTGATAATTGAAACAATATTCTTAACTTTGGAGTATTATTTGTAAAGTGAAAATATTCTTTTCACGTAATCGATAGGAGTGGCAAAAGTTCATCTTTAAGCTTGTAATGTCATAAAATCATAGAATTTACAGCACAGAAGGAGGCCATTCAACCCATTGTGTCTATCTGTCTTGCTGACAACCTTGAAATTGTGATCCCTAAGTTCCTGGTGTACCAATTAGTGGAAACATAATATCCTTCTTTATCCTGTCAACGTTGTTGATAATTTTGAACATCTCATTATGATCCTTGGAATTCTTGATTACATTATTGGTTGTATTCATTTCCTGATTTCCACATTTGTTCTTGTTCACTGGTTTCACAAATCTGACATGCAATGCATTAAAACAAAGGTAGCATTAAAGTTCAAGTCCTTCCACTTATGCTGAACCCTCGGAGCAGGTTCTTGTACTTGTAAGTCTAAGCAGCCTTGGCACAATGAATAAGATGACTTTATAGATAAAGCTAAAACCAGAGAAAAGGTAGATTGTTTGGTTACACTAAAAAGAAAAAAAAAGCCTTTGTCTTCCCACCAAGGGTATGTGTAAAGCAAAGAAATAAAATTGAAACACACAACAGAAGGAATAGATAAATTCCATGTTGCAAGATGTTAACACATAGGGATCTGGTTATAAGAAGGTCAAGACTTTGGCAGGAGATTCTAACATATGGAGAAGGCTTCTTGAATCTTGTCAGAGAGAATAAACTCTGCCATATATAAAGATAGTTTTTATGTTCTGTGGTTAGTTTTACTAAATCTTTGCAAAACTTTGGTCAGTATTCGAAAACAAATGTAGAGAGTTAAAAGAAAATATTTTGTTTCTTATAGCAAGAATCCTTCAATCTGCTAAAGATTGCTGATGTACTTTGACAACTAATAAGCAATTGGCATTAAAGTCAATTTTCATCCAGTCTGTGCTCAAGTTACCGTTTTCAGAAAAGAATGGGAAATTGTATGAAGTGCTAATATTGTTCATGTACAAAATCATATCACAAGTTATGTTATTATACTGCCTTGCCAAATGCTAAAAATAAGTTTGTTGTGTTATCAGTTATGCCTTGTATTCAGTCTTAAAGCTACTATGTACAGTCAGAGATATTTTCCGAACCAAGGAAGTCAATCAGTATATCATCAAAGTGCTATGTGTAACCTGTGAGAGATTTGCCTATATAGATGTAGATGAAGTTGAACATGTAACAAAATATGCATTCAAGTCAGACAACAGTGAGAATGTCACTGAATATCATTATAATGTAAACATTCATTTGTAATTTAAAACTGTGTAGCAATTGAGTTTAACTATTGTCATGATTTCGCTGGTATTTGAAGCAGTTTTTTTTCCACAACACTAATACATTAATGCACTCTCAAAATGTGCAGCCAGCTCTTTTCAGAACAATGGTTTTGAGTTTAAACGGAGAAATAATTGAGCCACAACTTCAAGACAATATGATTTTAAATTTTACAGTGTGGTCTTTAGAAACCAGTCTATACTGCAGAACCTTGTCAAAAGCTTTGCTGAAATCCAATGAGACAATGCCTAGCACTCTGCCTTCATTAATGTTCTTTGTTACTTTTCAAAAAACTCAATCAAGTTAGTGAGACGCAAATTCCTACGCACAACACCATGTTGACTGTCCCTAATCAGTTCTTGCCTTTCCAAATGCATAAAAATCTTGTCGCTCAGAATCTCTTCCAACAACTTACCCACCACTTACACAAGGCTCACCAGTCCATAGTTCCCTAGCTTTTCCTTGCAGCCTTTCTTAAATAATGGCACCATATTAATCGACCTCCAGTCATCTGGCACCTCACCCTGTGGTTTTCGATGATATCAGTATCTCAGCAAGGGCCCAGCAATCTTCCCTAGCTTCCCACAAAGTTCTGGGAAACACATGATCAGGTTCTGGGGATTTATCTGCCTTTATATTTTTTTAAGACCTCCAGAACCTCCACTTCTGCAATATGAACTCTTTTCAAGACATCTCTATTTATTTCCCCAAGTTTCCTACCTTCCATGTCCTTTTCTATAGTAAATACTGATGCAAAATATTCATTTAGTATCTCACCCATCTCCTATGGTTCCACACATGGACAGACATGTTGATCACCCATCTCCTATGGTTCCACACATGGACAGACATGTTGATCTTTAAGGGGCCCTGTTTTCTCCCTGTTACTCTTTTGCCCTTAATGTACTTACAGAATTTCTTTGGATTCTCCTTAACTCTGTTTACCAAAGCTATCTCATGTCCCTTTTTTGCACTCTTGATTTCCACCTTAAGTATACTCCTACTGCCCTTATACTACACTAGGGATTCACTCGATCTCAGCTGTCTATATCTGAAATATGCCTCCCTTCTTCTTGACCAGAGTCTCCATTTTCCTAATCATTCAACATTCCCAACACCGACCAGCCTTACCCTTCACACTAACAGGAGCATACCGTCTCTCAACTCTTGTTAGCTCGCTTTTAAAGGCTTCCCACTTCCCAACCATCCTTTTATCTGTGAGTAGCTTCCCCCAAGCAACTTTTGAAAGTCCCTGTTGTCAAAATTGGCCTTACTCCAATTTAAAACTCTAACTTTTTGATCAGTTCTATCCTTTTCCATAACTGTTTTAAAACAAATAGAATTATGGTCACTTGCTCCAAAGTATCTGCCCCACTGACAGCTCAGTCACTTGCCCTGCCTTATTTCCCAACAGAAGGTTCTGTATTGCTCCTTCTCTAGTATATATATCCACATATTGAATATGTTTTCTTGTACACACTTAACAAATTCGTTCCAATCCAAGCCCTCAACACTATGACAGTCCCAGTCTATGTTTGGAAAGTTAAAATCCCCTACCATGACAACCCTATTATTCTTACTGATATCAGAAATCTACTTAGACATTTGCTTCTCAATTTCCCACCGACTATTTGGTGACCTATAATACAATTGCAACAAGATGATCATGTCTTTTTTATTTCTCAGTTCCACCCATATAACTTCACTCAACAATCTCCCAGAAATATCCTCCTTAAGTACAGCCAAGATGTTTTCCCTAATCAAAAACACCATTCCTCCTCCCTTTTCTATCCATCCTTTAGAATTTATACCCTGGAACATTAAGCTGCCAGACCCGTCCATCCCTGAGCCATGTTTCTGTAATAGCTATGATATCCCAGTTCCATGTTCCCAACCAGAGTTGATCTGCTTTACCTATCAGGCCTCTTGCATTGAAGTAAATGCAGTATAATTTATTATCTTACCTTGTTCTCTGCCAAGCTCTTGTCTACCTTGGCTGTTTGACTTGGTCCCTTTATCTACTGCACTATCCTCAGCCTTTTCTTTTTCCTCATTATTGCTTTGTTTCCCTCCCAGGCCTTACTAGTTTAAAGCCTCGCAAGTATATTGTCCCCCTTCCAATTCAGGTGAAACCGTCCATTTTTTGCAGGCCATTTCTACCCCTGGAGAGATCCCGAGGTTCCAAAAAAGATGCTGGAAATCTGCAATAAAATCAGAAAAAGCTGCAAATACTAAGCAGTTTGAATGTGTTGTGGCACTTTTCATGGCTGATCATTTTTGACAATCTTGAAAGTTGATTTTTATTTTGTTTGTATATAAAACTGCACAAACAACACCAGAACATCGTCACCTCCTCTCATAGGTTAAAAATATATCAGGATATGCTTTCATTGTGGTGCAAGATCAAAGTCCAGACTAAAGTGTATTGTAGTGCTGTTTGTGCCAATAAATTAACCCCAAATTCTTCTGCCACTTTATTCCAACTGATCTCTGGTGCTCACCAATGCATATCAAGATTAGTAAATCATACTGCAAACCTGGGTTGAAGTTATGATTGCTGAGGCATAAACACAATCTGTTACGGTCCATTAAATAGATATGAATAAATTACACAACCTGTCACCTTTTAGTTACTTTGAGAAATGGGCCTGCTGATTTCATCAAGGCTTGCGGTAATCTCTGAGCAACCCGCTTTGATGTAAGAGAGAGGGTAACAATGCTGAAAAAGAGAAAGCACAAGCAAGGAGAAGAGCATTACAAAAAACACAATAACCAGCCTCCTTTATATTTTTGTGTGGCCTTCATACAGTTTTTGAGCCATGTGACCCAGGATAATACTTGTGTTTGAACTGATTGACACAAATGACATAATATAATAGCATGGAAATATAGCTCAAATTTCTCAGTCCAGTTTCATGTATTTTTCATCTTCTAGAAATCTGGTTTTAAGTAACTGGTTCCTTTCTCATTTTAAATTTTTTTAAATAGCTAGTCGCCCTTCACTAATGATTTTAATATGTATTTTGAACGTATTTATAGCACATTAACATTACAAAGTTAGTGCATCTTGGAAGGATTTAAAAGATCAATTAGAGATTGGCAGATCATTATATCATCACTCAATTCGTAATGGAGCAATTAATGTATTTTATATCTTATGTAAGTATCAATACAGAAGGTAAAACATGCTTTGGACAGTAATGTTTTGTACTGCCAAATTATAGAGCTACTTAACGTTTTATGCTATAGGCTAATAATTTAGCTTATACAAATTAAAATCCTTAAGTCTTAAGATATAAACAAGTCATGGATACATTGCATTTCAGTGTTCCATTGAGGATTTTCATTTCGGTGTATAAACTTTATATTTGGAAAGGTTGATAAAATGCAGCGATAGTCTCAAACAAGCATAGCCAAAAATTTTTGTTTGAATTTTTTTTGTGTTTAGTATTGAATAACGTAAGATAGGAGTGGGAAGAATTACAAAAAGAAAAGGAAAATACGATGAATGGGAAGAAATATGAGTAGACTGCAGAGAAAATAGCTTTGTGCTCATAAAGAGGGAACTAGCTATTCTTTATGAAGTGATCTAATCTTGAAAGACACTGATAATGCATCTCAGCTTTTTATGCCTCTCTGAACTATGGTGAATATTTTATTTCTAGGGCGCAGGTAGATTTGTATTCAGCAAAGATCTAACATAAGAAGTAATGCAAATAAAAGGAAATATGGCATCATTAATGCTTAACATTGGAAAAGTGGGGGTGGGATGTGAAGTGCCATATATATCTTTTGATTAAATGCACTTATAACAAAATAACTTGTGTTGCTCTGCAAAATATCTACATTTGTTTTTTTGACTTCTGACTATCACATTCTATGTTAGAATACTACAAATAATTGCAAAAGAATATCTAATAAATAGAGACAGGAGAGTTTTTTTTTAACTGCACGGAACTCAGTTCATTAGACATATTGTAATTGCTGCCATTATCTTTAGTCAGCTGTATCAGACATGAAAACTGATCTACTGTGCAAATATTATTTAACATTCAACAAAATGTGAGCAATTGGAACAAAGCAGACAAGCCCTTGCTTGGACGTATATTCAATGTAGTTTAGATCTATTGGCCTTTTCTGGATATTTGACTTCATCGGGATATTCCTTTTGTAAATCTTGCTTATTAAATTGGTTATTGATTACATTTCACTATAAAGTACTGAGCTATACAAATGATGCAGAAAAGAGGAGAGTTAGATTAATTTACCCCACTATCAATCTGGCTGCAACATCTGTTAACCTGCCGGCTCATAAGATTGACCTTGCTGCTGAGCTCAAGATAGATTACTGTTGTGATTCACTTTAACCCTGCCTGTAAGGTTCTTGAACTCTTCACATTGTCCAGCCTTGTATCTTAGCCAAGACTTGTGAAAACTGGTAACAACATAGTTAAGTCTCCTTAAAAATTAATGTCATTATAGATCAACCAAGTTCATCTGGGCACGTTTTGAAATGTATATGTGAAGTCAAACCATACAGATGAAATGGTACCACAAAGCAAAACACTGTGGATACCTGCGATTTGAAATAAAACCAAATGTAGGAGGAAGTCCACAGGTCTGGTAGCATCTGTGCAGACAGACAGAAACAGTGTTATTGTTTCAAGTCAAACATAATATCTTCAGAGCAGGAAGAGGAAACAGTATCTGATATCAAATTGTTAAATTGCATTTTCAAGGTTCAATTTGGCTGTTTATTGATTCAAAGGCAAACTGCAATCCACAAGTGATGAATTTTGTACACAGAAGAGAAACAGAGTTCCAAAATTTTGGAAAAAGAATTTTTAACGAGTGCATATATTAGAAATAATTCAATTTGCTGACCCCAGATAATGGATTATTAAGGGCAGCATTTCTGTCATTGTGGGGGGTGGGAGTGGAGGCAGGTGGCTGTGTAATATCATGTTGCTGACTGATGTGCCACTTAACTGGTGTCATCTTGCCCCAAAAGCTAATCTAACTAAGACCAGGTCAGGAGGCAGGAGATCAGCCACCTCACTACATAGCAGAAAATACACTGCAATCTGCAAGTATGGCAAGCCCTCCAGCACAATATATTGTGGCAATAGGTTCAGCAGATCAACTAAGCTCACGATGAACTCACACAGGGGAGAAATTGTTCACCTGCTCATGTGCAGAAAGAAATTTGCCAAATTATGCTGGCAGGTAGCTAGTTGAGGTCATTAAGACTCCAAATAAGGCCATGGATCAATGAATTTCCCACCGTGGCAATATAGCCTGGAATTTGCTGGAGGCAGCCTCAAAACAACAGAACAGGATCCAGATTGATTCCTCTTTCCCTTCAGATTTGAGAGATAACCTGCCATCCTTAATTGGATGATGAGTGCACTCTCTTGCTACTGATTATGCTTTCAATGGTCGGTTAATGTCGGGTGATTGAATGTGATGTTGCAACCCACAATTAATCTTTGGTTTAGGCCCCCAAGCCGTAATGACCCTGCTTTTGATATAGTTCTGACAGTGGGGTGAAATGCATCTAAGGTGTGCCACATTATCCAGTTTTGTGAGATAAAAGGGTAATTACAGATAAGGATGGTAATTCAGCCCATATTATTGCATCCATCCAACAACTACGTAGTCATCCTGCTGTTGGACCTAATTTTATCTTCAATGATTCCACAATTGTTGCCATAATCACTCCATCTCAACTTCACTTGTGTGAACACGTGGCCACAATTGACTATTCCAAGCAATTATCTTATGGGTGGTCATCTTTGGGAGTGACTGTTTGCTCACGCACATCAGCGAGTAAGTTCAATGGATCAAGCTGACCCACCAGCTTCTCGGCAAATCACGAGCCTTGATACTGAAGTACCATCCAACCTGAAGCTGCTGGCCAAGTAAATGCCAGCTACGTCTGCGTCCTAGAGATCATCGCTGGAGGTTCAGGTTTTAGGGGCTTAAATGGCAAATAGGTGAATGTTTTTCCTTTTGAGATTTGTTAAGGAAGTGGCCTTAGAAGTAATGGATGTTTTGGTTGTCACCTTTCAATAATCTATAGACTCTAGAACAGTTCCTATGGTTTGGAAGGTAGCTAATGTAACTCTACTCTTTGAAAAGCAAGATAGAGAGAAAACAGGAGGTGGTGAATGTTGCAAGGTCAGCCAGCTGGACATCATAGAATATGAGTTCCTTGACTGGGGCTTTTAATGTGGTCCCTGGCTGATAGATAAAAAGGGGAGTGTCAGAGATACTGTCACTCTGATAGCTGGCTCTGAAGAGGCAGTACTAAAGTTCATGTGTAAATAAAAGGTGACTTGGTGACAGGATGCTGGCCTCTGTGGAGTTATTTCACAGGGAATTATAAACAAAAGCAGAAAGTGCTGAAGGAGCTCAGAAGGCCTGGCAGCATCTGTGGACAGAAAAACAGAGTTCACGTTTTGGGTCCAGTGTTGAAACCTGCATACAATCCAGTAGACAGGTCATGTTGGTTTCCCAGTCAGCAAACCAGACTTTCCTCACAGTACAATGCAGAACCAGGCCCTTAAGCCCACGGCCCTGCGGGGAAGTCAGATAATCAAGTCAGCGACGAGCCTTTAAAAGGCTGTTCATTGACCATTTAAGGCTGTCATTGCTGTCAAATCAAAAAGGCCTTGGGCCTTCTTGTCAAACTCTTACTTGCTGAGGTATTGAGAAGCAGGTAACTTATCTCTTCAGGTCTACTTTGCCAAGATATTTGCACTTCTTGCCCCTTTCCTTTTTGCTTCCAAGGAAGAGATAATCTTGTTGTGTATCACTGTGCCCTACCCATTCAGCTTTATGTAAAATATGATTCCATACTGCTTACTGTCTTGTAAACCCTGACAAGATCCTCTGAGGTTCCTTGCAGCTCCTTTCCTGAATGAGAAATGCATATTGATCTAATTTTCATCAACCTTAGACTCATGTGGGGGGTAGTCTAGTGGTATTATCACTGGACTGTTAATCCAGAGACCTGACAACATTCTGGGGACCTGGTTCAAATCCTGCCATGGCAGATGGTGAATTTGAATTCAATAAATATCTGGAATTAAGAATCTAATGATGACCATGAATCCATTGCCAATTTTCAGAAAAACCCATCTGGTTCACTAATGTACTTTAGGGAAGGAAACTGCCATCCTTACTTGGTCTGGCCTACATGTGACCCCAGACCCACAGCAATGTGGTTGACTCTTAACTGCCCTCTGGGCAATCAGGGATGGGCAATAAATGCTGCCTAGCCAGCAACACCCTCACTCCATGAATGAATAAAGAAAAAAAATATATATCTAGGGATCAGCATCATGACTTTGCTCTGTCTTTCCCTTTGCCTTTAATATCTCTTTTACCCCTGGTAACCATAACCTGGACACTGCACTTCAAATAATTCTGATCTTGCTAATGTTGATCCTGCCAGTGCATGCCCTGTGCGATCTAACCTGTATGTCTCTGTCCAAGTGTTTATCTTTTCACCCTATGATCTGTATGTCCTTGCTTACTATGATCTTCCTGTACTGCTTGTAAATAAAACTTTTCACTGTACTTAAGCACACGTGACAACAAACCAACCAATCAATCAATCAATAGTTCTTGGCAAGTAATTGTGTGAATTTATATGTAAAATTGAGTTTAAGTTTGATTTGAAATCACAATAGTTTTGCTGTATCTCATAGACAGGTACTTCAGAGAACAAATAAATACAGGTTATGACTGACCACGGTGGGTGGGATTTAAAAGCAAAAATTGATGCCATTTTAAAAATTAAATGTTCTGTGATGGAAATAAGAGGGAGCATTTATCTCTTTTTCTCTCATGTCTTTGTTTCCTTGGGCCATCTCAATGTTTCACAGCCGGATGATGTGTAGTCACTTGTTTTGTTTAAGCAAGTATGCAAAGCTGGGATCCATGATATGAGATCCATCACCGAAGGATATAATTGCAACAGTAATTTTTGAGAATGGAATTTTGTCCAGACTACAATTATGTTTCTGCCCCCAAACTGACCCTTGATTGTTACGTAAGAAGAGTTACAACTGATCATTGGAGTGGACATGTAAGTAAGTAGGTCAGTGTCAGAGGTTTGCAATATCAAAAGTAATCCTGTTCAGAAATTAAAATGAATATTGGCCACCTAGAAAGATACTGTCAAAGATCTGGTAATAATCTGTATTCCAGTCTCTCATTGTGAGAGGTCTCCTGTATGACCTGGATTCAGGGCTTCTGGAGATTCAGTTCGAATTGCTAATGATTAAAGAAAACTGCTATGACTTGAAGCAACCTTCTGTAAAGATGTAATAAATAAATTGGAGCTTAATCCTTAAAATATATTTGAATTTTTTGAGGAGAAGTACAATGAGTGTTATCCTGAGTAATGCTTACAACAAGATTTAACATCATCACCACAAGAACAAAATGTTATGGAATTTCTTCCCTAAAATTCCTTGGGAAGAATCATTGAACTATATCCCAGCACGAGAGAAAAAGAGATAAATGCTCCCTCTTATTTTTTAAAAGATTTATTTTTAAAAATTGTATCAATTTTTGCCCTTAAATCTCACTCAGTGTAGTCAATCATAACCAAGATTTCTCTGCTATAAACTTCTCAGAGTGGCTCTCGGGGACTTTCTGATTCTTTTATTTCTTCTTGTTCAAAAGTCCCTGGCCACTCATCACAAAGGAAGGTTAGATTGTTGACATTGCTTGTTAATTCTTGGAAACATACTGCCATTGTCCTGTCAAGGCAATTTTGAGAAATGTTTTCTGCCTGCCATCCTGTTTTAACTGGCTGCAAGCATGTGTGCGTTTTCCAACAGTTGTTGTTGTTAGTCCTAAAACAAACAGAGGCATAGTGTAGGTGTCAAAGGGGAGTAAGGCAACAGAACACTCTTGCAACACTCTTGGAGATCCCTTATAGATGATAACACAAATCTGGCTGCCCTGCTTACTCCCAAAGAATAGACTATGGCTTCCCTGAGGAGGAAGAGGGGATCTACATGAGGATAACAACTGGAAAGACCACTAGCACTACCACCAGCAGCATCCACACACAAAAACAAGAACCTCAAATAACCTTAAGAGTTAAGTTAACAAGGTGTAGAGCTGGATGAACACAGCAGGCTAAGCAGCATCAGAGAAGCAGGAAAGCTGACGTTTCGGGCCTAGACCCTTCTTCAGAAAATCTGGAAACCTTTTCTGAAGAAGGGTCTAGGCCCGAAATGTCAGCTTTCCTGCTCCTCTGATGCTGCTTGGCCTACGGTGTTCATCCAGCTCTACACCTTGTTATCTCGATTCTCCAGCATCTGCAGTTCCTACTATCTCTTAAGAGTTAAGTTATTGTATTTCTTCAGCAGTTAATGTTTGGTAGTCTATTAGTAGCTGTTTTAAATGTAAAATAATTAGGCCCATCATACAAATGCTGAAATAGAGATTACCATGGAAAAGGGAGACTATAATACTATATGTCTGGTATAAATTAACACCTACTGTTCTTTAGTACCGGTTTAGTTATGGATTTTTGAAAGGTGGGTCATTATTCTAAAATCAATTAAGTTTTAATTAAGAGCCTTTCCATAAATTGCTCCAATCTTTGAGCATTTGATATTTGTTACAAAACGTAATTATCTCTATGTAATGGATAACCTTTGATGATTGAAAGATATTAAATTACTTTTCACTATTCATTATGCTGCTGTATGAAAAAAGATAATTAAATGTGAGACGTTGTAGGTTTGCAGATGACACTAAAATTGGAGGGGTAGTGGACAGCGAAAAAGGTTACCTCAGAGTACAATAGGATCATGATCAGATGGCCCAATGGGCCGGGGAATGTCAGATGGAGTTTATTTTAGATAAATGTGAGGTGCTGCATTTTGGAAAGGCAAATCAGGTCAGGAGTTATACACTTAATGGTGAGGTCCTGGGGATTGTTGCTGAACAAAGAGACCTTGGTACGAAGGTTCATAGTTCCTTGAAAGTGGAGTTGCAGGTAGATAGGATAGTGAAGAAGGTGTTTGATATGCTTGTCCTTATTGGTAAAAGTAATTGAATATAGGAGTATTGTAGCTGTAAAGGACATTAGTTAGGCCACAATTGGAATACTGCGTGCAATTCTGGTCTACTTGCTATAGGAAGGATGTTGTGAAACTTGAAAGGGTTCAGAAAAGATTTACAAGGATGTTGCCGGGGTTGGAGGGTTTGAGCTATAGGGAGAGGCTGAATAGGCTGGGGCTATTTTCCCTGGAGCGTTGGAGGCTGAGGCGTAACCTCATAGTGGTTTATAAAATCATGAGGGGCATGGATAAGGTAAATAAACAAGGCTTCTTCACTGGGGTGGGGTATCCAAAACTAAAGGGCATAGGTTTAAGGTTTAAGGGAAAGGGAGAAAGATTTAAAAGGTACCTAAGGGGCAAGTTTTTTCACATAAAGGATGGTGCATGTGTGGTATGAGATGCCACAGAAAGTGGTGGAGGCTGGTACAATTACAACATTTCAAAGGCATCTGAATGGGTATATGAATGGGAAGGGTTTTGAGGGATATGGGCCTATTGCAGGCAAATGGGCCTAGAATTATTTAGGATATCTGGACAGTATCGACGAGTTGGACTGAAGGGTCTGTTTCCGTGGTGTATATCTCTATGACTCTATGTTGTGCAAATCCTTAAAAGAGTATGGGGCATGATTGGATGGGTGTTGAGGTGTTTTGTGAAAATTCAGTATTAGGAAAAGAGAGATATAACTAAAGGTCACAAGCTATGCCTAAACAAAGATATCTCTATGTTTGGCAATCAAAATATGGAATAGTTTGACATCTTAGTGCACTAAATATTGATGCAGCTGACCAGTTGAAATGTTAAAAAGAGAATATATTGCTTGATTTAGTAGAGAGCAGAGGCATGCGCTTCAGACTCAGATTAAAGAAATAAGTACTCAAATCAGTTCCTGATTTAGGACCTACATTTGAAATAGATGAGGCAAATTGAATTCCATTTTGTACATATTTATTTTCTGATCAACATTCTCTGGACTGACCCAAATATAATTATCCAAAGAGATTAGCGAAATAGGAAAAAACACTGTGAATTTGTTTTTGAGGGATGGCACGGTGGCTCAGTGGTTAGCTCACACCTCCAGGGAACCGGGTTTGATTCCAGCCTCAGGCAACTGTATGT
Organism: Rhincodon typus; assembly: GCF_021869965.1. Taxonomy (NCBI): domain Eukaryota; kingdom Metazoa; phylum Chordata; class Chondrichthyes; order Orectolobiformes; family Rhincodontidae; genus Rhincodon; species Rhincodon typus. The sequence goes on from NC_063354.1 coordinate 37,919,343, forward strand.
GTGGAGTTTGCACATTCTCCCTGTGCCTGCGTGGGTTTCCTCCAGGTGATCCAGGTTCCTCCCTCAGTCCAAAGATGTACAGTTTAGATGGATTAGCCATGCTAAATTGCCCGTAGTGTCCAGGGATGTCAGGCTACATGGATTAGCAATGGGAAATTCAGGGTTACAGGAATAGGGTAGGGGCCTGGGTCTGGGTGGGATGCTGCTTGGAGGGTCAGTGTGCACGAGATGGGCCAAATGGCCTGCTTTTACACTGTAGGGATTCTATGATCCTACTTTGCTAGAATTTTGAACATTAGTCACAATGATTATTTTGGAAAAGCTACAGGTTTCCCAGTTTTATTTCAAACTTGAGTTCATTTTAATATTGTGAAAACTTTCGTAGAATGCCATTATAAATATATTTGAGTTGTCATTACAGCTAATGGTCCATAGTGATTGGCATATTAATGTTTTTTTTTAATTTTAGCAGATCCAATGCTTTACTTTATGCTATTCTCTGATCAAAAAGCTAAATCAATAATCTTTTTCACCAGGCATGCAGTTGAGCTTTCTTGTATACAGGAATGATCATAGGAAAATTAGCAAGATGCTGCAGGAAAATATGCCCTGGGACTGGCATTGCTGTAGTCCTGCATCTAACTACACCTTCTATTATTCTGAATTGTCCTGGTACCATTCCACGCAAAATTATTTTACGTACAATAAACACAAAATTAGTTTGCGTCCAGTGAAGTGAAATGTAATTGTTCTTCGCTATAGCCCAGGAGCATGCTGGGAGAGGCAACCAGTATAATCAGGTGGGAAGAAAAGAAGGGGGAGAGCCTTCGTATCTCACCGTGATTGAGTCAGGAATATGGAAGGTCAGATCATGTTGTTAAAATGATTTTTATGCTACTAACCATGAGTTTGAAGTGTATGCAGTGAGTTTTGTTCCTAACTCTTCTGTGGATATAGCAACTTCAAAAACATTCATTATATTTCAGTACACTAGCGTACCATGAAATGCCTTTTTTTGGAAGCTGATGGTGTTACACTGCAATGTGGACAACAGCATTTGCAAGTTCACATTATGCTGAACATTGGCTCTTTTCCGATGTTGCTGTACCATTTATTTGTAAATAATACCACCACCCAGTGTTATTTTTGAAAGCAAATTCTGACCCCATAAGATTATAATGACCGTGACAAAACTGATATTATGTTATGGAGAACCTTTGATGTTATTACGTCCATGGTCAGGTTAACTGCTGAATAAATCTTTACGCTATGCCAATAAAGCATGAAAGCCCAAGATTAGTACTATTACAAATTCTAGAGTTAAATGAAAGTTGAATAAGGATGCAATAAATCATTGAATAAGCAAATATATGCAAAAGAATACTCATTCAGTCACTTGTTTAATGAATTAGCCCAAATATGTTTTAATTTTCTCATGTGTGATTCATGTTATTGATAAACTGCAGCATTATGGCATTGTTGATTTAGTGTGGGAAACAAAGCTTGCAGAATGTGTTGGATGTCCCTACGGATTTTGTGCAACTATTAACAATTGTGATGATATTTCTACAAGTTCGTTGAGAAATACATGGGTCATTGGTTGGAAAACACATTATCCAAGGCAAGATTAAATAACCTGGAAAGTGAACATATTTGGCAGAAGTTAGTGGGTTGAATTTGGCCAAAGTTAACAGGGACCAGGAGAGCCATTTCAGGAGTTTGTTGAATTCACAGTTCAGTAAAGAGGCATAGATTTCTCTTCTGCCTTTTTCCCCTTGTTTCTAGATTTAAGGAGTTCAGCATGCATTAAGCACAGAGGGCAGATTAACTTTACTGATGCGGTGTGTCATGATCTTCATTTCTTTAAAACTCGCAAGCCTCAAGTGAAAAGTAAAAACTATATTTTTCCCATGGGGTGTATGGGGCAGATTTCCACTATGATCTTAAGGCTAACCTACTATTTGATGCCTTGAAAATTGGGCTGGGTAACACTGGTGCAGGACGGAGTTTGTGACTAGAAATAAACTGAGATGGTTAAATAAGCTATGTAACACAGTGGATATTGCGTATTGAAGTTCAATCGTAGGTTGTGAAGACAGATGAGCAATCTGTAATTTCACACAAGCACTTTACACACCAAAGAATAATGAGTGTGAACTTAGGATTTTGATGGAACAGTGGGTAAGTTATTAGATTGTAATGCAGTGAAAGCAAATTCAGAGCCACCAAGGTACCTTGTAAAATTCAATTTTACAAAATAGTAATTTTTAAAAATAGTCGAAGGTGATGTCATGACCACGAACTTATCTGACAATGTAGATAGTAATACCTGGATTTATATTGTATCTGACATCAGTGATAGAGTTCTCTGTGAACTGAAATGATCCATTGTGTTAAACAGGCTGAAACTGATGATCTTTTATCGTCACCCCAATTCGTAATTTTACTTTTTTTTCTTTTTGGATTTATTTTGGTTACCTACAACACTATTGTTCTTTGAAACTGAACAGTGCAGTTTCATTTAAAATATTAAAGGGGTCAAAATTACTTACATTTAGGCGGCACAATGGCTCAGTGGTTAGCATTGCTGCCCCACAGCACCAGGGACCCAGGTTTGATTCCACCATCCGACAACAGTCTGTGTGGAGTTTGCACATTCTCCCCGTGTCTGCATGGGTTTCCTCCAGGTGCTCCAGCTTCCTCCCACAGTCCAAAGATGTGCAGGCTAGCTGGATTGGCCATGCTGAATTGCCGATAGTGCCCAGGGTTGTGTAGGATAGGTGGCTTAGCCATTGAAAATGCAAGGTTAGCCAAGGGAAATGCAACTCTTAGTAGGGTTGGTGTGGACTCATTGGACCGAATGGCCTGCTTCCACACTGTAGGGATTCTATAATTTATGTAGGATGTCCCAAAGTGCAGTACAGCCAAGTGCAGTCATTGCTTTCATGTAGAAAAAGCAACAACTTGTTCACACCAAACTCCCATTGGGAGGAACACAATCTTGTTTTAATCTGTTTTGGTGATGATGGTTGGAGAACAAGTTTTTGTGGGAGAATTTGGAACTGGGGTCGCTATTTGAAAAACAAGGTGCTAGAGATAAGGAGAAATGTTTTCTCTCAGAGGGTTGTGAGACTTTGGAACTCTCTTTCTGAAAAGATGGCCCAAGCAGTGTCTTTCAGTATTTTTAAGGTAGAGGCAGATAGATTTTTGACGAGCGAGGGGTAGGCAAGAATATTAATTAATCGAATCAGCCGTGAAGTTATTGAATGGTGGAGCAGGTTTGAGGTGCCAAGTGGCCTATTCATGGAGATATATACTGCACGGAAACAGATCTTTCGGTTGTCCTCATCCATGTTGCCTGGATATCCTAAATAAATCCAGTCCCATTTGCCAGCATTTGGCCCACATCCTTCTAAACCCTTCCTATTCATATACCCACCCATATGCCTTTGAAATGTTGTAATTGTATCCGCCTCAACCACTTCCTCTGGCAGCTCATTCCATACACACACCACCCTCTGCGTGAAAAAATTGCCCCTTAGATCCCTTTTAAATCTTTCCCCTCTCACCATAAACCTGTGCCCTCTCATTTTGATTCCCCACCCTGGGCAAAAGACCTTGTCTATTTACCCTATACAAGGCCCTCATGATTTTATAAACCACTTTAAGGTCGCCCCTCAGACTCCGATGCTCCAGGAAAAATAGCCCCAGTCTATTTAGCGTCTCCCTATAGCTCAAAGCCTCCAACCCTGGCAACATCCTTGTAAATCTTTGGTGGATACCTAGGTTCGAATCCCACCAAGGCAGATGGTGGAATTTGAATTCAATGAATATCTGGAATTATAAGTCTAATAATGGCCATGAATCCATTGTCAATTGTCGGGAAAAACTCATCTGGTTCACTAATGCCCTTTAGGGAAGGAAACTGCCATCCTTACCTGGTCTGGCCTATATGTGACTCCAACCCACAGCAATATGGTTGACTCTTAACTGCCCTCTGGGCAATTAGGGATGGGCAATAAATGCTGCCTAGCCAGTGAAGGAATAAAGGACCTGCTCCACCATTCAATAACATCATGGCTGATTTGGTTATTTAATATTCTTGCCTACCCCTGACTTGTCAAAAATCTATCTGCCTCTGCCTTAAAAATTTTGAAAGATACTGCTTGGGCCACCTTTTTGAATGTTCATGTGTAAATATGATCAGGACCCCACAAAAGTTACTTTGCTGACCTTTACATATTGTATTGGATCTTTCATGGCAGTGTGAGAGGACTGTTGAAACTTCTGTCACTCCAGCAGTTCACGCCCTCTGCACGTCAGCTTAGAATTTGCACTGAAAGCGCTGAAATGGGTCTTCAATCCTACATCTTCTCACTCACAATCAGGAATGAAACCACCTAGCTATCAATATTTTGGTTACATATTAACCAGAAAGTGTGCCACTGAAATCTTCAATCTTCTCTTCACACTTAGTTCATCTTTGAATAAGTTCATCTCTATGAATAAACGTAGCATTGCGTTGAAATGAAAATTAAATTGTAGACAAGCAGATACATTATTCAATCTGATTTGTTATTAACTGGTAGTCTGAATCAGAGATATAGGCGTCTTATTGACTCCAAATGTCAACATACATCAATTATGCTGTTCTAACAATATATATGATAAATCTTGGTACTGTCAGGATTTCCCTTATCACTTATTTAGCAGTAGCCTTTTATGAAAAAGCAAAAAAATACCAAAGATTGAAATTAGCTATGAAGAGCTGGTGACATAAAAGTAACAAATATCCTCTTACTATTTCTGCTGCAGAATTTGGATTTATATTCTTAATGTATTCCATTTATCATGAGCATATCGCTGAGGCTATTCAACCTCGATCTTGGATGGAATATAGAATTAACACCTTCAAAATCACTTCGCAATTTCATTGTAGCAGGCATGGTATTATTCCACAGCAACAACTCGGAACCCAGACGCATTCAATTCTGGACAAAATGAATTAAAATAGTATTCATACAGGTTGGCACTGACTTGATTTGAGTCAGGCAAATGAAGACAAATTAATTAGACATTTCACATGTTGATTGCTGAAAAGTGTAGTTCCTTCACGCAGCGCTGTGAACTGGTAATTCCGTAGCAGTGGGCCCTTTAAGTAGTGATTCTTAAACATAAATTTCATTAAACTGCGACAGTAATTGGTAATTTTATTCAGGGATTAGTAAAACCTGCGCAGCAAAATAATCTCTAGCCCTGCTGCTGTGGAGGACATTTCTGAGGATGGGCTTCTGATCATACTGTATATCTGATGTTTGTTCAACCTTAACTGAGATGACTTGGATTTGACATAGAAAAAAATCTCAAACTGAAGTCACGTCAATGCTATTTCTAAAAATGACAGGCTTGGACACCCTATTTTTCATTGGTATTGGGTAATTCTAATATTGATAGATGGCACTCCCATGTGCTGGATAGATATAGTTGGAGTCAACAGCTCACATTAGGTAAGCACAGGGAAACTGGATAACTGTACATTAACTACAGTATAAACCTGTTTTTCTATTAACTTAGAAATTAGTTTTCCTGAGGCTTTGGTTTCCAGGACTGTGTTTTAATTTTAAGAAAGAAATAAACATTCTCCTTTATCAAGTACTTGTCTGTCACTTAATTCACCTTTTGGCTCAGTTGCTGCGTTTATATCGTGATCAAAGAAGCATGGGTGGTAATTTGGCAAATGTTGAGCGTTTACATGCTTACAGTACTCATCTTTCTTAAATTTGAAATCCTTCTCAACATAGGAAAATTATTGAACCTAAAAGTGGATTGAGCATTTTTCAGAGGTTGCTGGGTTGACCCATAAAAGACTTTAGGGGTTCAAAATATAATAACGGAGGCAGGTCCCTTATGGTGCACTGATGCTATTCCTACTTCTGAGCCAAGAAGTCTGTGTTCAAGTCTCATTTCCTTCAGGCATTTGAGCAGGACAATTAAAAATATCAATAAGAATGTACGTGTCAAATGCCTGCTTTACACTCTTAACTGAGGACCATTGCTGGAGGGTTCACCTCACAACAGTCATCTGTTTCTTCGTTAAATTTGAGTTTAGTTGTCCTTCGTACAAGTTCAAAATACTTAAGCGTCAGAGTCATACAGCATGGAAACAGACCCTTCGGTCCTACCAGTTGATGCTGACCATAATCCCAAACTAAATGAGTCCCACCTACTTGCTCTTTTCCCATATCCCTCTAAACATTTCTTTTTCATCTACTTCTCCAATTGTCTTTTATATGTTGTAATTGTTTAAAGTTTTGGCAAAGATCTGTAGCTCGGGTTGTGGATGAGGTTGTTGACTTGCTCATTGAACTGGCTTGTTTTTGTGCAGACGTTTCGTCACCATGCTAGGTGACATTATCAGTGGAGCCTCCGCATCCACGTCTTCCTCAGGAAGTTTATTCCACATATGAACCACTCTCTGTGTAAAAATTTGCCCCTCATGTCTTTTTAAATCTTTCTACTCTCACCCTAATATGCCTCCCAATCTTGAACTCCCTCCCCTCCTAGGGAAAAGACACCTGCCATTCACCTTATCTATACTCTCATGATTTTATAAACCACTATAAGGTCATCCCTTAACCTCCTATGCTCCAGCCTAACCAACCTCTCCCTATAACTCAAACCCTCCATTCTGGCAACATCCCTGGTAAATCTCTTCAGAATTCTCCCCAGCTTCATTATATCCTTCCTATGACAAGACGACCAGAACTGGACACAGTGCTCCAAGAGAAGTCTCACCAACATCCTGTACAACCTCCACATGACAAATCCTACACTCAAAGGTCTGAGCAATGATTTATTACACACTAAATGTCGATAGAAAGCCCAAATACATGAGGCATAAATGCATTCTTTCCTGTCAATTCCATTTAACTATTAAAACTGTCATCTCATCCAAGGTTCAATGGAAGAAATGGCACCTACATTTTTAGAAATTAAATTTGATTTATTTTCGAAAGTCTTATTGGAAACTCATATGCATAAAGTTGAAAATTTTTGACCAAGCAAGTGCTAATCCGAACTTGTTGACTGCCCACAGAATTAAGCAGTGATTTTGAGATAATATATTTTGGCGAAAATAAAATACATTGTTGTTTTGATGGAAATGAGATAGATTGGCACTTGCTGTATGCACCAATAGACAATAGAACATCTAAAAAACATCAGAGAAGTATTATTTCCTGGCCATTCTCCAAATGGAGGTGATGCCTGGAGCCATCTGAAACATCAGTCAATGCCTAATTATAGACCCACATTAGGTGACCTTGAATCTTGTTCCTTGCTTGAGCCCTCAGCCAAACATATTTTAACATGATGGGCTGGAATTTAAGAACAGAGATATTTTGAGAATTCATAGAAATACATTATGTATTAGGTCTACTATTCAACATGATATTGCCCGTGGGCTTGGTCCAAGTGTCCCTTAGAACAACTGAAGAGCAATTATGCTTGTACAGAACTTAACCACCTGTGCAGTTAAACATTTGTATTGAACTGTAAAAGCATAAGAAATAGCAGGAATGTAGAATTCCCAGAAAATCCAAAAATTTACCTATTTTAATCTTGAATGTACTGAACAACATTCGTAATCCTCTGGGACAGAGAATTTCAAAGTTATGCCAGGTGCTGAACGAAGGAATTGGTTTTCACCTTGCTTTCAAACATTCACCCCTTTTTCTTGGGATTATGCCTCATAGTTCTGAACTCACCTGTCAGGGGATAGTTGGGTTTGGATTGGATTTTCTTTGGGGGGGTCAAAGCGGACTTCATGGGCCGAATGGCCTCTGTCCGCACTGTAGGAATTCTATGATTGTCATAGAAACCTATCTGGTTCATTAATATTAGGGAAGGAAATCTTCTGTCCTTACTTGGTCCGGATTACTTGTGATTCCAGGTTCTAGTTTGCATTCTGAAATGGCCTACAGAGCTAATCCGTTCAAGGGCATTCAGGGATGGGCAACAAATGCTGACCTTGTAGTGGTGCCCACATTCCATACGAACAAAAAAAAGTAGGATCCATGATTTCTGGATATCTTAGCAACAGCATCACAATGAGGCAAAACAAGCCCCAGGCTGTCAGAACCACTTCAGCCAGTCAGGGGATTGAACCCTCACTATTTGCTAACTGAGTTAGAGAAACTAATTGATGGGAGGGACCAAAACAAGAGTCATAATATTGAAGTTAGTCCTCGACTGGAAACATTCTTCACACAAAGTTTAGGACGAGTCTAGAACTCTTGCCAAAAATCTGGTGAGGGCAGGTTCATTGAAACTTTCAGAACTGACATTGATAGATTTGTGTTAGGTAAGGGGTTTAAGGGACATGGCTTTAGGCTGTCTGAAAGTATTTCAGGTGCGGATCAAACCATGATCTAACTGAATCATGAAACAGGTTCAAAAGTGTGAGTGGCCTATTCCTTTTCCAATGTGAAGTTAAAGTTTATCCCTGTAGACCAGTAATGGTTCAACTTGACCTCGACTAATAGCTGTTTTGAATTCTTTTTAAAATATGAACTATTTTAATTAAGGTCACTAAAGTTCACCTGCTGATTTAGAGACGAACGTAATACGGAAGTGGATGAAATCCAATAGGAGAAATATTGTTGTTTTTTGGACCAATTAATAAGAACTGTTGGATATTTCAGAACACAGAATAATGTAGCTAAATGAAATTTCTTGTCTGTCTATGTCCTGATGTTTAACTACAAGAGAAAGTATGACTTGAAATCACATGACAGCAAAAGCATTAGTGAGAAAGTCACCCATTGGGACCCAGAGACTGATCGCAGGTCAAAGTGATTAACATGATTTTTAAAGGCAGCTTTACAGAATGGCCCTTGTTGCTGAGAAATATGATGTAATTCCTGTCTGGTGCAAGTTAAACAGTGTCTGGCATTGTGCAATCCATGACCTGGTTCTGGAAGCTGTTTGTGAAAATAACAGAAATTGCACATCTGGGGGAGTTGGGAGAAACCAGTCATGTTAATTTGTTACTTTCTGGATTTTTTTTAAATAATGGAACAAGTAGTTCTCAGGGCATTTTGAACTTGAAAAGTTCAGCAAATGGTTACCAATTCCCACTTACTTACAGCCTATTTGCTTCAACCTTGCGTTGTTAAATCTTTCAATTCTGATTAACTCCCTAGTTCAGATATAGGATTGTGTAACACTCCCTCCCACAGTTCACAGATTGAGATTCCTATTAACTCTGTCATCCACTGCATGTTTACATTGCAGCTGCAGTGTCCTGCTTGTATTCCATCAGCCATTATGAGGTTATATGTACATTTTTAATATATATTTTAATTAATACTTAAGCTGCAATGGCTTGGAAATCTCTATTCCCCTGAGATGGCAAAGCTTTTTAATGGCTGTGTTTTTCTTGGCACTGTTACTCCCTTTTGTGAATCATGCTCCAAGTGTAGTTAAAACATTCATAGATTTTAAGGATTTTTGTGGGATCCTGTGTTTTGGATGAGCTACGTATTTTTTTTACATACGTACATCTTGATATGTGAAATTTTTTTCTCCCCATAACCATTCCGAAGGTTTTCAATTAAGCTTGAAAGAGTGAAGCGATTGTGATAAGTGCTCTGGTACTAATGTTCACACTTAGTTGTGAAACAACATTGAAATACTACATGGTACAATACTAAATATTAATAGTTTTGCCTATTTTTTGGCTGTGGAACTCTTTGACTGCAGAGAAGTTCCTGGCTAATATAAAGTAGCTAAATTTCTTGTAGTAGCTTTTGAGATTGTTTTAAAATTTAATTATTTATCTGTGTATTTAATATTGATGTATTTAGGTTAGTGGTAAATAATGCAATACTGATCCCAGATTCCACTTCCAAATCTATGCTGATTTGACTGACTGTGGTCAGAATGGAAGTAAGAATGCTACAATTGACCTCTACGCTCTGAAGAACAATGCCAGCTCTGACTGTCATCCACGAATTTGAACGCAGTATGTAGATTTGTGGCACTGACTGGGAAAACAATCTTTTGTAGCTTCTCTAGTCCTTGAATAATGAGTTGTTCACAGGCAACACTGTACATCTAATTTAGAACATATCTATCTAAAAGTCATTGATGCATGTGAACAGTTCAGTAGATGTCCTGAATTATTTACTTATTTCTTACAGACCAGGATTCTTTTCTCAGAACATTCAACAGTTCTTCAACTGGACAGAGAAATAGAGAGTAAAAAACAACAGCCAGTCCCGAAGTTTTCCAAAATTTCTCTGCACCTGCCAAAACCTCTGCTCCTATGATGCTGCTTGGCCTGCTGTGTTCATCCAGCCCTGCACCTTGTTGTCTGAGAACAGACTTACTCCCTCCTTTTCTTTTTTAACCAATATTCTCTGTGATTGGTTAGTAAGCATTGGTCATGCTTCAATTGACCAATTCAACATCCAGTTGGCTGCCAGTCCTGGGCATGGCAACACACTTGGTGCCAAATCATCCATTGTGTTCCTAATATCAATAATTAAGTTACATTATGTTCCAGACTAGTCACCAACAACAAACATCTGCATCTGTTGTCTTCCCTTTTTTAAAGCCTGCAGCTGTTCAAATTTTAACTGACCCCAAGCTCAACTCACAGTTCCACCAAAAAAAACTGAGAAAAATGAAACAAAAATAGTGAGGGTGCCTTTTTACTGCATTGACCAGTTTGTTAAAAAGAATACATATTGGCATTTCCTCATAGTGCAAAATGGCTGAGTTCAATTAAAATGGCAATCAGGAATGATTGCCAACTTGCTATCACAGGTTTTACACAACCAAATCAGGCCAAGACCTACCAGAGAGTGTATAGAGGGAATTAATTCCCAAATCCATTTTCCACAAAGACACAGACATTAAAAATCTCTTACGTGTAGACTAATTGACCAAAATTATCCTTGCCATTGATTGCAATGTTGAGTAAAAATATAAGATGCATGTTCAGTATAATGTTTAAGATTCTTATTGAAAAATAAATCTTGATATAGCTATAAAAGTTATAAAAATTATAATCATTTTTTGTGTCATTTAATAAGGTTTTGATACGAAAGTGTCCAAATATACTAACACAGGTATGTACACCTCAGAAAAATAAAGGGTCACAGTGACCCTCAATCCAAACTAGAAAGCACATAGAACAGTTTCAATGACCTTCTCAATTGAGATTTATTCAGTTTTATGCCTTTTGTTCACTCAGAGGGGGACATCATGCTATTCACCAATTGCTGTCATTCTATGATGTTGCCTACAACATCTTGACTGAATGGGGAAAGGCTATGTAGCTTCAACACCTCATGGGTAGTACTTGTTGAAACCTAAGAACTCATTGTACAAGAGATCTAATGTGCCATTCCACAACATGAACTATATTTGTAAAGCACTACTCCCAACACTGGCAGGATTCTGAGGTCTGAAATTTCCCCTGTTGGAATTGCATTGGCTTTCCATTTTAGAAGCCGTCGTGACGCAGTTGTCAGTGTAGTTTTGTTCAAGATGGATCAGAACTTGTCATTAGCCAGTTACTTTTAAATCATTTAATACTAGCAAAGAACATTGCTGTTCTTCCATTTTAGTGTGGTGGATAGTTAAGACATGGTGGTTTAATGTATTGGCAAACAGGCTCTTGAGTAGATCTGTAGCTCAGGTTGTTGGTTCGCTTGCCAAGCTGGTTCGTTAGTTTGCAGATGTATTTTCATTACCCTGCTGGGTTACATCATCAGCACAGCCTCTGATGAAGTGTTGTTGTGCAAAGAAAAACACAACAGGGCTTCATCAGAGGCTGCACTGATGATATTACCCAGCAGGGTAACGAAAAATTGTCTGCTAGCTAACGAACCAGCTCGGCGAGCGAACCAACCACAGTATTGGCAAACAGAGCAGTGAGACACAAGACTGGATGAAGTTTTGCACTTAGGGGGAGTATAACCAATGTCACAAGACTCATTTACAATATGTTCAAAACCTACATTGCAAAATCTCTTGACTATTATCGCATTCAGGAGATAATGATGGGCCTGAGAAACTTCGAAAGGTGTATGAAAATGTGGTATAATTAGATTCGTGCAAAACATGCTGATGCAACTGATCCCTAAGAGAGAATTCACCAGAGGTCTTAAGGTCTACACTAGATGCCTTTATTTGAGAACCTGCTATGTACAGATGTAAGTATAGGAGAGTGACATTACATAAGGAGTTGAAAAGCCTTACTTGAGATGAGGAGCAAGTAGCCTTAGAGTTACATGTGCACTCATGATCTGAGATACTCTAGGCTGGTACATCAATGTGCATGAAGCAGTAGCTTAAAGCAGAAGATAGACCAGAAAATGATTTGCTTGTTTAAAGAGTGAAGAAATTAAGGCCAGAAAGAGGAAAATGCTCCTTCAGGAGCAGTTGAGTGACGAACAAAGAGGATTTTTGTGTTTGCTGAAATTTTCTGCATTGAACAGTTGTATTTGAAGGTTGTTGCAGCTTTTGCTTCTTCTTTATGAATGTACCAGCGCATATTGCCTTTTTTTCACGCAGTCCATTCAGAGATATCGCAGCATACATCTGGAGCAGGTGGGACTTGAGCCCAGCTCTCCTGGCTCAGCGGTAGGGACACATGTTTGAAGCAATTTTAGATTCAGTAGGGCACATTCAACATGATGTACCTAAGCGCACTAAATTTTTAACTTCAGTAACTTTAGTTGAATCAACTGTTCATTAATCAACATTCACTGTGACTTTGAAAAACCTTTCTTGGCTTTTGGATTTCCTTCTGAAATGCACCATGGGACCTAACATTGGAAGTAAGCCATTCAAGTCTCTTGCTGTTCATCTGGGTGGAACAAGGTGCTCCATAACAAAATACGTATTTAAACTATAGGACTGCAGCCAACTTATAGGCTTGTGATGTTTTTATCATGACCCATAATATAAAAACTCTAACATTTAAGAAACAGATAGTTCCGTGAAAATGTGGGTGGATTAAACGCTGCCACTGAATTGAGGTTCACCACTTGTAACAAAATGAATAAAAGGAAAGTGCTATCTTATTGTTTTTGTGGGAGAGTGAGCGCGTATTTTATTATGCATTGGAATCCAGCAGAATCTAGCACCTAATGAAAATGTTTCAGAGATATAACAGGATGGAAAAGGTGCATTTCTGAAACAGGACATTAGTTAGGGTCAACATAAAAGCCTGACTTTCAACTGAGGCCTTAGTGTTTCCTTTGTCAGTTGTTGAAGTTTCTAACTGTCACTTGTTCTCCTGTTGTCAGTTGTTGAAGTTTCTAACTGTCACTTGTTCTCCTGTTCTTTGCTGATCTCCAGTGTCTCCCCATCCACAGCACGCTGATCAAAATCATGACCTTTGTTCAGCGCTCCCTCTGAGCCTTCAGCTTTATTCCCTTCCCATCTTGACAACTTCCTCCTGAAGTATTTCCTAACTGTATTTTTCACTTCTCAGGTAGCCATCTTCCTGCATTTCAACATAAGTGACTAGACGCCAGCTATTGAATCTTTTATTCAACTTCCACATCTCTTTATGAATTGCAGAGCGCCCCTACCCATCTTCAAAACAATGCTTCCCTTTTTAAGATATCAAAATGTCCCTAATAATTTAAATTACGTCTTTGATGGTAGTGAATTAATGGCCATCTATAGAGTCATAGAGTTAAACAGCACGGTAATAGACCCTTCGGTCCAACTCGTCTATGCCGACCAGTCTGTTTGCCTGCACTTTTCCCATATCCCTTTAAACCCTACCTATTCATATACCCATCCAGATGCCCTTTAAATATTGTAATTGTAGTAGCTTCCACCACTTCCTGTGGCAGCTAATTCCATATACCCTCTGCATACTATAGATAATAGGAAGCTACTTATAAAGTGTAACTGATTATAGCATAAACAAAAAAGTTAGATTTGCTCTGTAGGCAAAAATTCAGTATATATCAGGCCGTGCTCCTGTAAGCTTGAGACTTGGAACACCTATGGCTCAAAGGAACTTATGACAGCACCATCTTGTGTCACTGTCTCTGGACTGGGAAGCACAGGTTCTATTCCAATCTGCTCCATACATCTCTGAATAGCTTGATTAAAAATATGTACAATGGCATCATTTTCTCCCAAGCCACTTGTCAATTACCAAAGTGCTAATCATTTGAAATCAGCTCTGCTGGGTGAGACATGCATTTTATATGTCTGACACTAGACTCCTGTTACACTCAGAATTTTATCACAGCACGCACCTCAGCACAAATGTGGAAACACTTTAGGGGTGTTCTCAAAGCATCCCTGAAGAGATTAAACGTACTTCCCTGCTCATAATGTCCCTGGCTTTTGACTGACCAAAATGGAGAAAGCTCAACTGGGAAGGCACCACAAATATCAACAGACTTCAGTTGAGAAGTCATGTTGAGGTTGTGTAGGACATTGGTGAGGTCACTTCTGGAGTATCGTGTGGAGTTCTGGTCGCCCTGTTATAGGAGGAATATTATTAAGCTGGAGAGGGTTCAGAAAAGATTTAGCAGGATGTTGCCAGGAATAGAAGGTTTATGTTATAGGGAGAGGCTGGATAGGCTGGGACTTTTTTTTTACTGTAATGTAGGAGGTTGAGGAGTGACCTTATAGAGGTTTTTAAAATCATGCGGACTATAGATAAGGTGAACGATAGGTTTCTTTTCCCTAGTATGGGTGATTTCAAGACTAGAGGGCATATTTTTAAGGTGAGAGGAGAAAGATCTAAGGAAGAGTAGTTCATGTGTGGAATGAAGTTCCAGAGGAAGTGGTGGATGCAAGTACAGTTACAACATTTAAAAGACATTTGGAACAGTACATGTATAAGAAAGGTTTGCAGGGAAATGGGCCAAGCTGAGGCAGGTGGAACTAGTTTAGTTTGGGATTATGGTCGGCATGGACTGGTTGGACCCTGAAAGTTCTGTTTCTGCGCTGTATGACTGTATGACCTCGTTGGGGATGTGGAGGTAAGGTAGAGTTGTCAAAAAGAGCACAGAAGCTGCCGAACGACTCATCTACCCAGCCCTTCATGTCCCACCTCCATTACACGTGCCAGTGTCTGCAGATCACACATCAGAGTTAACAGCCAGTTCAGAACTCATTGAACCGGAGAGCAAACAAGTCGTCCTGGATCCCAAGGAACTGCCTCAGAAGAAGAAATCAGAGTAAAATAAAACAGAAAATCTCCAAGTGTTTTCTCTGTGGACTTCTCCAGAGATCCCTATCAGCAAGAACAAAACTGACTGACAGAACCTTCATCTGCCTTTTGCCCCAGGCTGCAATTTCTGTCATAGTAAAATGACATGAATGCAAACTGAGGAACTCCCATTCACTTGCAATTTTGAAATTGGAATGAGCATGCCAGTCATTCCTTGTGTCTTTCCACAGCCAGCTCAAGTGGATTTAATCACTGTTTATACCTTGTTCTCAGGCTACTTTAAAAGAAGCCTACAGAAATGATTATAGACAAGGCTGCCTGTTTTCACATCAACTGCATAATTTTGGACTTCTCCAAAACACCAAAAAAACAGATTTTTTTTAAAAATCGCCATTCAGAATATTTTAGGAAGAAGGCAAAGTATTACCTTTGAACCTTGGAATTAATATCGGCTCATAGATTATTATTAAGTAGTTAATTCATGCCACACAACAACTTGTGTTCTCATGCATTCCTCGTACATTAATATATAATGCAGCGGGTTCCATTTGGAATACTGAGGGAAAGTATATGTGATAGAGTGAGTGTGAAAGGTTTTGTGAGGGAGATGTATGTGCTGGAGTGAGTGTGAAGTGATGTGTGAGAGAGAATATGCTGTGAATGTGAAAGATTTGTGAGGAATGATTATGTAATGGCATGAATGTGATGGGGTATATGAGGGACGTTTATGCGAAGGTGTGAGCATGGAGGCGTGTATAAGGAAAGTGTTTGTGATGATTTCAGTGTGAAGGTATATGTGATGGTGTAAGTGTGGGGTTGCATGAGCGAGGTGTATGTGATGGTGTGAGTAGCAAGGAGTGTGTGATGGTGGAATGTGTGTGTGTGTTTGTGTGTGTGTGTGTGTGTGTTTGTGTGTGTTTGTGTGTGTGTGTGTATGAAGGGGTGTGTGATGGTTTGTGTGTGTATGTGTATGTGTACATGAAGGCT
>NC_063354.1:37935559-37937129 GCF_021869965.1 Rhincodon typus
TGTGTAGGAAGGGGTGTGTGATGGTATGTGTGTGTATATATGAAGGGGGTGTGATAGTGTGTGTGTATAAGGAGAGGTGTGTGTGTATGAAAGGGTGTGTGTGTGTGTGTGTGTGTGTGTGTGTGTGAAGGGGTGTGTGATGGGGTGAGAGTGTGTGTTTGTACGAAGGGGTGTGTGATGGTGTGTGATGGTGTGTGTGTGTGTGTATGAAGGGATGTGTGATGGTGTGTGTGTGTGTGTGTGTGTGTTTATATATGAAGGGGTGTGTGATGGTATGGGTGTGAGAGGTGTGTAGTAAGTATATGTATTTTGATGCCTGTCAAACAGTTTGTGGGGAAGGTGTGTGAGATGGTACGTGCGTGTGTATGAGGGAGATATCAAGGTGTATAGTCTTATGCTTTTAATTCAGCAATCACTAATTGGTGTTAGAGATAGTAGGAACTGCAGAAGCTGGAGAATCCGAGACAACAAAGAATCCGAGACAACCAAAAAAGAATCCCCCTCGTCCTCACGTACCACCCCACCAACCTCCGGATCCAACGCATCATCCTCCGACACTTCCACCATCTGCAATCCGACCCCACCACCAAAGACATCTTTCCCTCCCCACCCTTATCTGCTTTCTGGAGGGACAACTCTCTCCGTGACTCCCTTGTCCGCTCCACACTCCCCTCCAGCTCCACCACACCCGGCACTTTTCCCTGCAACCGCAGGAAGTGCTACACCTGCCCCCATACCTCCTCCCTCACCCCCATCCCAGGCCCCAAGAAGACTTTCCACATCAAGCAGATGTTCACCTGCACATCTGCCAATGTGGTATACTGCATCCGCTGTACCCGGTGTGGCTTCCTCTACATCGGGGAAACCAAGCGGAGACTCGGGGACCGCTTTGCAGAACACTTACGCTCGGTTCGCAACAAACAACTGCACCTCCCGGTCGCGAACCATTTCAACTCCCCCTCCCATTCCTCAGACGACATGTCCATCCTGGGCCTCCTGCAGTGCCACAACGATGCCACCCGAAGGTTGCAGGAACAGCAACTCATATTCCGCTTGGGAACCCTGCAGCCCAATGGTATCAATGTGGATTTCACAAGTTTCAAAATCTCCCCTCCCCCCACCGCATCCCAAAACCAGTCCAACTCGTCCCTGCCTCCCTAACCTGTTCTTCCTCCCACCTATCCCCTCCTCCCACCTCAAGCCGCACCTCCATCTCCTACCGACCAACCTCATCCCGCCCCCTTGACCTGTCCGTCCTCCCTGGACTGACCTATCCCCTTCCTAACTCCCTACCTACACTCACCTTTCCTGGCCCCATCCCCGCCTCTTCGACCTGTTTGTTTCCTCTCCACCTATCCTCTCCTCTATCCCTCTTCTATCCGCCTCCCACTCTCTCCCTATTTATTTCAAAACCCCCTTCCCCTCCCCCTTTTCTGATGAAGGGTCGAGGCCCGAAACGTCAGCCTCTCTGCTCCTATGATGCTGCTTGGCCTGCTGTGTTCATCCAGCCCTGCACCTTGTTGTCTCACATGTGCTTTGCTGTTTTGGATAGAGTGAAAAGCATTTCTTC
>NC_063354.1:37937529-37963444 GCF_021869965.1 Rhincodon typus
CTCATATTCCGCTTGGGAACCCTGCAGCCCAATGGTATCAATGTGGATTTCACAAGTTTCAAAATCTCCCCTCCCCCTACCGCATCCCAAAACCAGTCCAGCTCGTCCCTGCCTCCCTAACCTGTTCTTCCTCCCACCTATCCCCTCCTCCCACCTCAAGCCGCACCTCCATCTCCTACCGACCAACCTCATCCCGCCCCCTTGACCTGTCCGTCCTCCCTGGACTGACCTATCCCCTTCCTAACTCCCTACCTACACTCACCTTTACTGGCTCCATCCCCGCCTCTTCGACCTGTTTGTTTCCTCTCCACCTATCCTCTCCTCTATCCATCTTCTATCCACCTCCCACTCTCTCCCTATTTATTTCAAAACCCCCTTCCCCTCCCCCTTTTTCTGATGAAGGGTCTAGGCCCGAAACGTCAGCCCCTCTGCTCCTATGATGCTGCTTGGCCTGCTGTGTTCATCCAGCCCTGCACCTTATTGTCACTAATTGGTGTTAGTTTTATTTAAGATATGATTATTCTACATGAGACGCGGTACCTGATAGACCTAACTACTATGCACAGTTCTGATTCAGGAATGTGTGGATCAGATTGTGCCAAGTGCTTAGGCTACACTCCCCAGTGAGGCTGTGGTGGATTCAAGGCCTGCCTCCTTGTCCTATACATGACAGAGTTTGTGGTGTGTGGGTTGGAACTGCCTTCAGGCAGCAAACTGAAGAGGAAGAGGAAGAAGAAGAAGAAAACAAAGGTCTGGTAAAAGAATTGTACAACACACTGTTGCCATAGTGTTACATAACACACTGACTTTACACAGTGCTGCCTGGCCTACCTACATGACTGTATGGATTAAGTATCCAGTTCCTTTTCAAGGAATAATGTAAATCCAAAATCCTGCGCTGATCCAAACTGTTAAAGGAGAGCTGTGATTGGAGGGCGATTCACTTCAGGAACTGAATCAATAATACTGCATAAACTCCCAGCAGCTTTGGAGTCAAGATGCAATTGGAGTACAGGAACAGCTCTCATTTATAACATTCCAAAGCTTTATCCTTGAGCTAAACAGCTACCAATCTGAATGCTGAAGATGCCAGTATTTAGAGGAGGGCAGATAGCTCGAAGGGTTGTAGGCCTTGAAGTGGGATCAGGCCAGGGAGGAATTTGAAAACCAGAGTGTGAAGTTTAAAATGGAGGTGTTTATCCAGGAACTAATGGACCAGTGAGCACAGGGCTGGCGGATGAATAGGGCTTGGTGTGAGTTCAAACAAGGGCATTTGGGTTTTGGTTGACTTCAGGGCTATGGAGAGTAGAAGTTGAACTGAAGGGGGCTGAACATGAGATCTAGGGAACAAGAGACAGGCTTGCAGTGGCCAATCCACATGAGGTCTCTGCAAACTAACTCCCAGGCCTTCTTTAAATTTTAGGCCCTGTACCCATCTGATTGAACAGCTATGTCAGCAGCACGCAGGGTGGACAAGTGTAGCAGGTAGTGACCTGGAGACCTCAGTAGGTGATGTCCAGGAGGAATGAGCAGTCCAAGGGCTCAGGGAGCAGTGTGTGGGTAAAGAGAATATCAAGGGAGAAGCTGGAACCTATACGTACCGTGTTGGCCCAGACTGTTTATCAGTCCCCAAAGAAACCTACAAAAATTGAAATATTGACTGGCACAGACTGTGGTAAAGATCAGGTGGCTGTGATTTTAACCCTGTTACCTATCAGTGGTTTAAATTTGGGGCAATCATTTTCTGGGTCTAAAAATGTCTACAGTTCTGAATACCACTTGTAGTGCAAAACACTTCCAAAAGCAGGCAGGACTTTATGCAAACATGCTCTTTTGGTGAGATCTCTTGGATTTTGAATGCACCCACTCCTATGTCATTTTCATATTATCCATAGGAAACTTTTCAGAGCATGAAAAGATGATGAAATTCCTGTTTGCTGCCTTTGTTCTTCCTGCTGTGGTTTTTCTGACACTGGTTGTTGCAGTGTGCAAAGTATGTTTGCTATAGCTGTTTTGATAGACTGCTATGTGATGTCTGTTAATTGGGTCAACTAGTTGGTCGGTGGGAAGCGAGATAAATGGGGAAGAGGATTGACAGGTTATGTCAGGTCAAGGGATGATCTGAATGTTGTTTGGAGTCCATAGGCTATGAGCGGGTTTCGTAGGCAGGTACTGAGAAAGGAGACTTGGCTGTAGTTCTCCCCAGGCCTGGCCTCATCCCATGTCCAACTCTCCACCTTATCCCCGCCTCCTTGATCTGACGCAACCTATCCATCTTCTCTCCCACCTATCTCCCCCACTCTTCCCACTGACCAATCCCCACCACCCCTACCTGCATCCACCTATCACCATCCCACCTACCTCCCACCAGCCCCACCCCTCCTCCCTCTATTTATTTCCCAGCTCTGTTCCCCCTCCCTGGTTTGAATGAAAGGTCCCGACCTGAAACATTGACCCTCCTGCACCTCTGATGCTGCTTGACCCTCTGCGTTTCCCCTGCTCCACACTGTATTGATGCTGAGTTACTAACATTGGCTTCTTCATAAATCTGATGTTCTACCAGTACAGTTGCCCAGTTCAGGCTGTATTTTATCCTGCTCACCTACTGGCTCAGATACATGCTGAGGGTGAGCTATCCTTGAACTTTCCAGTTCTTCTCCAATCAGCATGTGGCAGACATGTTCCTAAGCTATTGAGACATGGCGGCTCAGATCAAATCTTCTCTCAATAGGCATCCACTCAACTGGATATACACAAAGTCCAGCAGAGGCTACTTTATAGTAACAAGGGATAGGGGTGACCCTAGCTCATTTCTTCAGGCTTAAAGCACATTTGTCGGTGATGATGGAAATCTAACTCACAAATGAGAATGATTGTCCACCCAGGAAATTCCCTGTCATTGGTCACAGGTTCTGTGTCTCCTTGTGTGGCTCGTGAACCTAATCCTAGAGCCACATCTCCCACCACACAATGGGTAGGTGTTTCCGGGAGGTGGAGTTGGTCTTTGGCTTTGAGATCGCTGCCATTCCTTTCTCCAATTCTTTGTCCATACTTCCTCTTGCCGACAGGTGTTCTTGAAGACATATTTGCCTTCTTACAGGAGCATCCTCAAAGCTGGTTTTGTTTGAACAAGGGTCTACCATTTGTTGACGTCTACATTGCATTTCTTGAGGAAAGCCTTGAGGGAGTCTTTGAAATGCTTCTTTTGTCCTCCTCTTGTTCGACTGCCTTTCTTGAGCTGGCGAAGAAGTATTGCTTTGGCAGATGGAACTCGGGCATCCTGAGTGTGTGGTTGACCCAGCAGAGTTGGTTTCAGATGATCATGTCCTTGATGCTGGTGCTATTCCTGTCCTCCTAACTGATGCAGAGACTGCATCACCAACAGCATTGATGGCACTTCTCAAGGGCCTTTACGTCTATATGTAGTGCAAGTTTTGAGGCCATATAGAAGAGGCAGAAGGATGATTGCCTTATATATAAATGACCATGATATCTGTCCCATGACTTCAGGCATGTATCATTGTCTTGAAACCATAATTCATTGTTTAAAGCTATTTTCTTTGTACAGAATAACAGAATTGAAATGTTTTCAGTGATGCACATCTTTTCTTGTGAAAAGTAGAGTTGGCAGATCCAGTCAGCCTAGGGCTTGTTCTCATTATAATGTAATTTTATTACAATTTAAAAGTGGCCCCATATCAAGAACTACCCACAGTTTCAGACTTTTGGCTTTCAAAATTAGAATGTGGAGACATTTTCCTTGGATTGTGGACCATTAACAATGTGGAATGCATGCTTGTATCAATATAGTGCCGACATATAATGTACACAACAATGTAAGTTTTTTTTTAAAGTAGTATTCTGGCTTGATTTTGAGCTTTCAGCAATACAGCTTTCCCTTTAATGTGTCCACTGTATTCATTAAAAATCTATGGGAAGCCTGATGAAAAAGTTGAGGAATGTAGCTATGTGACTTGTGTAGGCACATATGAATCTGATACTTATTATAAATATCCAAAAGAACTTTTGGACAGGCTCATTATAGTTTAATAGCTGTTCAAATGCAGAGGGAGCTAATTTCCCCAGATACTTCAGGCACTGTCTGGTGGTCAAGATGACATCTTGAGCTGCAAAGCTTGGTTTGCTCATCTGTTGCACTAGATGTCAGTTTGGTAAAAGAGTTTAAGCAATGCTGAAACAATTGCCATGGGGATGATTAAAGCTCTGGTGGCCCACTAAGTGGGTTCCTAAGGCCGTGGATGTGGTTGGTACTGCAGTATATTTCATTCGGTAACTTTCCCAAATAGGCATTCTTCATGTGGAGGTCTAGATGGTGGAAAAAAAAACAGGTATCACCAATATCATTCCTGTTGTATTAGGATAGAATGTGAGTTTTTTATTTTATTACTTTTTAAGAGGCAAAACCAGAAAGGGGATCTTAAGCAATTTGGCACAAGACAACATATTAGCAAGAAAGTTGCAGCTTGTTGTGAGAACATCTTGGAGGATCATTTAGCAGCTGATTGCTATTTAAAATTCCAGTTAGTGCTCATTAAAGAGGCTGCATGGCATTTCCACATCAGCCAACACCCACTCGTAAAAGCAACCAGCTGTTTGGGAGTAAACATTGCATCAAGATTGATCTCGAGCTCTATTGATAGGGATATTCAACATTCCATTTTCATTTCTTGTTGGAGCTGTGAGAAGGATCTCTGAAACATATCAGCTGACTCTCTAGGAAGCTTTGTCAACACTTCACCGAGGCTCAAGAAACATTCATTTTGGAAATCCTGTCAAATCTTCACTTCGAAACTCAACCTCGTTTTGATTTCTCGGAGAAGAGAAGGCAGGTACTTGGTCATGGGCAAAGAAATGGTTAACTGTGTTTTTCTCTCCACAGATGCTGCCAGACCTGTTGAGTTTCTCCAGTACTTCTTGTTTTTTTCTCAGATCTCCAGCAGCTATGGTGTTTTTCTTTTATTTGCTTGGTTATGGACATCTTGCTCGGGTCCCTCGTGGTCTGGGCAGGGAAATGGGGTGAATGATATGAAGCCAGGCAGAGCAGCATCAGTTGCTGTAGGAGAAGGACAGGCACAGACTACCCCTGCTTCTCTGAGATAGTAAGAACTGCCGATGCTGGAGTCTGAGATAACAAGGTGTGGAGCTGGAGGAACACAGCAGGCCAGGCAGCATCAGAGGAGCAGGAAAGCTGACGTTTTGGGTCTGGACCCTTCTTCAGAAAACCATGACCTCCAGGACCACATCTGAGATTTGATGCACACATGAACCTTAGTCCCTGAATCATCCAAGCCCTACCCCTAACCCTAACCCGTCCTGCGATGTGCCAGCCTTTACACTCCACATTTTCAGTAGACCTATTGAATGGAGCCCACTGTTCCACAAAAGTTATGTCTAATCAGTACCTGAGTGCTAATGCTGGAGGTTTGAATTTGAGCACCTCAAGATTTCAAATTATGGTTGTTGGAAATTAGGACCAAATTTTGTGTGCTATATTAAAGTCTTTAAACAGTTTAGCCTCATTAAAACTGCACCCTTGGTAAAAGTAGCTGCATTGTTTTTCCTAATAATTAACAAAAAAAAATTCTGGTTCCAGACTATTATCACACTTGCATTAACTTGAAGACCATTCGGTTTCATTGGTATATTGTTTGGATGAAAGGACTTTGGAGTTTGTTGAATTTAATGTCTGTCTGGGGATTTTTTAATCAAATTTGATCTTTGCTGATTATTCATAACTAGAAATGTACTTGGCCAGAATAATCACTTTTCACTTTCTAATCCCGAAGCAGCTGTTTGTATATTTTGGCTGATCTCTGCCCATTCGGATATTCAGATCTTCATGCACTCTTTGCACAGAGGAATCCTTGGTTTGTGCTTATTTTGGAATGGGATTTCACATCTTTTGCAAGCAATGCCACTGCAGTTATGTTTTATCTTGTGGTTATGGTCATTTGTTGGCATTTATTAACGTTTTGTGGTTTTCTCCATTTCTTAAGATATTTTTCATTTGACACTAGATTTTGATCATTAATAGTGGATTGGCATTGGCATGTTATGGTTCAGTTAGGGAGTCTGCAATGCTGTTGCAGAATGTACTTTTCCATGTTGGGAGCCTGGAGCCATGGACAGAAATGGCAGATGCTCTGATTTGTTTGGCATCACACTCCTACTGTCTGGCAGAGATGTGAATTGAAATGATTTGCAAATCAATACTCAACCTGTTTGGCCACATTATAGAATCATAGAATCCATACAGTGCATAAAGAAACCATACAGCCCATCAAGTCTGTGTTGACCCTCCAAAGAATCCTCCACATGAGGTTTTAACCACAACTAATCCATCAAGCCTGTACATCCCTGGATATTACAGGGTAATTTAGCATGGCCAATCCACCTAACCTGCACATCTTTGGACTGTGGGAGCAATCCAAAGCACCCAGAGGAGACCCATGCACACACTAGGAGAATGTGCAAACTCCATACAAACAGTCACCTGAGGCTGGAATTGAACCTTGGTCCCTGGCAATGTGAGGCAGCAGAGCTAACTGAGCTGCCTCAATAGGTTACGGCACACCTACCTTGACTATTAAATCCTGAAGTGGGGATTGAACCCAAAGCTTCTGCCTCAGAGGCAGGGATGCTACCCACGACACCAAAAGACCTCCCAAATAACTGGACTAGGGCTGCTCGAGTGGCTGCATGTTAAACTGTACCGATCAGGATAGTACCAGGTTGATCCGCAACTGAACCAGAGATAGTAGGAACTGAAGTTGAGTTAACTGGCCTCACTATTTGTTTTATTTGTTCATGGGATATGGGTGTTGTTGGCCACACTGGTGTTAATTGTCCATTCCTAAAGGAAAAGCACGTTGTTGTACGTGATGAGTCATATGTAGACCAGACCAGATAAGGATGGCAATTTGCTTCCCTAAAAGGCATATTAGATCTTACATGGTCACTATTAGACTAACTTTTTATTCCAAAACCTTTTTCAAAGTTGAATTAAAATTTCACCATCTGCTGTGGAGGGTTTCAAACCAATGCACCCAGAACATGAGCCTGGGGTCTCCCGAGTTCCATGTTAAGTGACATTACCATGACATCACTACCATCGCCAGAAGTCAAAGTTGAAGAAGCTCATTAAGTTGATGCAGTTTTTTAGGGTATTACAGTTCACCTCAACATTCCTGAATTATGGAGGAGGAGACCTCCTAAAGTTGCTGCTAGTGATTATTATGTAGTGACATGAAACTGACCTCAACTGTGAAAAAAGAAAAGAATGACTTTTACAACTTTGTAATGGCCCAAAGCACTTTACAGTCAATGAATTACTTTTGAATTGCAGTCATTGTTATAATATATAAAACATCTGAGCTATTTTGAGCTCACAGCAAGTCCCACAAACATAACCTGTTAATGAGAGATAATTTGGTTAACTAGGAACATTGGTTGAGGGATAAATATTGGCAAAAACATTCCCTGCCCTTATTTGAAGTAGTGGCATATGATCATTTAAATTTATATAAGTAGACAAATAGAAACCAGATCTCATGACTTCTCTTCTGCAGCATTTATGCAGCATTGCACTGAAATATCTTCATGAATTATAAGATCAGTTCTCTGGAGTGGGACTTGAACTCTCAACCTACTGCTTCAGGGGCGAGGTAGCTACCTGGGTATCAGCAACATCAGGAAAGGAAGTGTAGAAAGGGGGAAGTGTTGGAATGATTGAAGAATGCTAGCAGGGTGTGAAATGATAAACTAATCCATGTATATGAAGTAGGGCAGCTGGCCCATTTTTTTCTTCCAAGTTCAGGCATGTACATAATCTGGCTTGTTAGTTGGGATAATTTTTTCACTTTTCTGACAGTTTCAAAAGCTTAGTTGTAATAAAGAAAGTAAAATAATATGCACCAACATTTCAATGAAAAACAAAACTGAGCCAGATGTAAAATGAATTGACTATCCTGTCACATCACCTTCCTGCTGCACAAATAAAATTAAAATGACCTGAGCTATCTTCATTAGCTATCTTCTTGGTAAGCAAGACAGAGTGGAGTGAGGCAAGTTTATCAGGATAGGTTAATGTGAATCTGAGGTTACCATCAAAGCAGCCATGATCTGAAGAGATGGTGGAGCAAGCTTAATTGGCCAAAGGCCAATTCTTGTTCTTTGTCTGTATTTTTGTAGGTAATATGTTCCACAGGGTGTATGTTAAATGGCTTGCCTCCCTGATGTCAATGGAAGGCAATATGTTCAGCAGTGCTTGATCATGAGAGAAGGAAAGTCCAGTCTCAAATGTGAAAGACTATATCGGTATATATTGGAGTCATGGAGTGACTGTGAGGGGCAACATCACCAGATTCTGAATACTACAGACCAACCATGTGAAGATCTCAGAGTGTAAAAGATCAGAATTGTTCATGTGAGAATAAGTCAGAAGATGCTGGAATTTGGGCCCATCAGGATGACCAAATTTTCTTTACCAATGTAGCTGAACCAGCTTTGTTATTATGTTCTGTTTTCTCTAGTTAAGGAGAAAACCTATATTTAAACAAATGTCCTGTTTCATCTGATTCTCATGAGCCCTTTGAAAGTTTTGATTGCTGCAGAAATCAGTTCATCCTCTATTTTTAAAGTCTATAAAGCTGATTTAAAACAAGCTTATTCGAGGCCCTTATTGTTGGATTTTATTTTATAAATTGTTTACAGCAACTACCAAATTCTGAGCACATTCTTATTGATCCTGATCTTTCAAAATAATTTCACCATCAAAGCCATGAAAAGGATCTTTGGGCAAATGTTAGAGCCTTGTTTTAGCTTTTGAAATGGGGACAGGCATTTTTTTTATGATCTAGTAGTCAAAATGTAGGGTTTTGCCAGACTGGCAAACAGCTTGAGGATTTGGGTCTAGAGGATTGCGCAACTCTTACAAGGTTTGTAGGATTTCTCTGAGACATAGAGCTAGATTTTCTGAGGAGTGGCAATCTCACTTCAATCACCACTTTGCTCCTTTTTTCAAGGAGGGAGCTCCGCATTTCTGAGAGGAGATTCCAATCAAGGCTCATTCAGAAATATGGAGCCATACTTCCATTTGAAGTTTTCCCAGAGAGCAGCACTATCAGGGGAAGGTAAACCATGCCCCCTTTTCACAGCAGTCAGCTGCTATATTCTGACATTAAAAGATCCTGACAGCCACTTTGAGAGCTGCTGTTAAATGGATAGGTCTATAAAGTAAGTGTTGGCGAATTTAAAGGGTAGGATGCCAAATGGATGAGGGATGTTTGGGGCTTGGGCACCAGATTGGTAGGATGACTGGTCAGTAGGTGCCAGCTTGGAAGGATGCTCTCTGGGTAGGTGGTAGGGTGCCAGTGAATGATGATGCCAGATGGATAAAGGGTATGGTGTCAGATGAGTAGGATGCCAAGTTAGAAAGCAGTATGGTGCCAAGTCTCGCTAACCGATACTGTCATGGACAGATGCGCATGCAGCTGGCAGATTGGTAAGGATGAGGTCAAGTATATTTTGCCCTCTTGTCGGTTCCCTCACCATCTGCCACATACTCAGTCTAGCAGCTATGTTCTTTAGGACCCAACCAGCTCAATCAGTAATACTACTGACGAGCCACTCTTGGTAGTGGACATTGAAATCCTCCACCCAGAGTACATTTTGTGTCCTTTCCATCCTCAGTGTTTCCTCTAGATGTTGTTCAACGTGGAGGAGTACAGATTCATCAGTTGAAGGAAGATGGTTTCCTTGTTCATGTTTAACCTGAGGCCATGAGACTTCATGGGGTCCAGACATTGTCTGTAAGGTATGATTCTCAGAGTATGACTGTGTCAGACTGTTGCTTGGCTAGTCTGTGAGACAGCTCTCCCAATTTTGGCACTAGCCCCAGATGTTAGTGCAGGTTTGACAGGGCTGTTTCTGCCGTTGTCTTTTTCATTGCCTTGGTTGATGCCAGATGATCTGTCCAGTTTCACTTCTTTGAAACTTTGTAGAGATTGGTACAACTGAATGGCTTGTTAGGCTAATTCAGAGGGCAGTTGAGAGTCAACCATATTGCTGTGGGTCTGGAGTCACATGTAGGCCGGACCAGGTGAGGATGGCAGATTTCCTTCTCTGAAGAACATTAGTGAACCAGATGGGTTTTTCCTAACAATTGATAATGATTTTATGATCATCAGCAGATCCTTAATTCCAGATTTATTTTTTATTGATTTATCGAATTTCACCATCTGCTGTAGTGGGATCCGAACTTGGGTCCCCAGAACATTAATTGCGTCTCTGCATTATAGTCCAGCAATAATATCACTAGGCCATCACCTTCCCTGCACAGTCCTTGTAGAGACAAATTCCCACCTTCACGTTGAAAATAACTTCCATCATGTTGTGTGGCACTATCACTGTGCTAAATGGGACAGACTTTGAACAGATCTAGCAACTCAAGACTGGGCAGCCATGGGGCACTGTGGGCCAATCACAGCAGCAGAATTGTACTGCAGCACAATCTGTAACCTCATGGCCCAACATATCGCTCATCTCGACCATTACCATTGAGCCAGGGGATCAACCCTGTTGTCAACCTGGTGAAGCCATCAAACACCATAAGCAGCAAGTGATATACAGAGCTATGTAATCCCACAACGAATGGATCAGATCTAAGTTCTGCAGTCCTGCCACATCCAGTCGTGAACTGCGGTGGGCGATTAAACAACTCACTGGAGGAGGAGGCTCCACAAATATCCCCATTCAGAATGATGGAAGAGCCCAGCACATCAGTGCAAAAGATAAGGCTGAAGCTTTCGCAGCAAACTTCAGCCAGAAGTGCCAAGTGGATGATCCATCTCGGCCTCCTCCAGTGGTCCCCAGCATTACAGATACCAGTCTTCAACCAATTTGATCCACTCTACATGATATCAAGAAACGGTTGGAAGCACTGGATACTGCAAAGACTATGGGCCCTGACAACATTCTGGCAATAGTACTGAAGACTTGTGCTCCAGAACTTGCCACTCCCCTAGCCAAGCTGTTCAAGTACAGCTACAACACTGGCATCTACCTGACAACGTGGAAAATTGCCCAAGTATGTCCTGTACATAAAAAGCAGGACAAACCAAACCCGGCCAATTACCGCCCCATCAGTCTACTGTTGATCATCAGTAAAGTGATGGAAGGTGTTAGTAACAGCGCTATCAAGCAGCACCTGCTCAGCAATAACCTGCTCAGTGACGCCCAGTTTGGGTTCCACCAGGGCCACTCAGCTCCTGACCTCATTACAGTCTCGGTTCAAACGCGGACAAAAGAGCTGAATTCTAGAGGTGAGGTGAAAGTGACAGCCCTTGATTTCAAGGCTTCATTCGACTGAGTGTGGCATCAAGGAGCCTTGGCAAAATTGGAAGCAATGGGTATCAGGGGACAAATGCTCCGGTGGTTAGAGTCATACCTGACACATAGGAAGATGGTCATGGTTGTTGGAAGTCAGTCATCTCTGTTCCAGAACATTTCTATAGGAGTTCCTCAGCACAATGTCAATACCCGACCATCCTCAGCTGCTTTACCTTTCCTCCATCATAAGGTCAGAAGTGGGGATGATTGCTGATGATTGCGCAATGTTCAGCACCATTTGTGACTCCTCAGATACTGAAGCAGTCCATGTCTAAATGCAACGAAATCTGGACAATATCCAGGCTTGGGCTGACAAGTGACAAGTGACATTCATGCCACACAAATGCCGGGCTATGACCATCACCAATTAAAGACAATCTAACACCACCCCTTGCTATTCAATGGTGTACAATCACTGAATCCCTCACTATCAACATCCCGGGTGTTATCATTGATCAGAAGCTCAACTGGACTCACCACATAAACACAGTGGCTACAAAAGCAGGTCAGAAGCTGGGAATACTGCAGTGAGTAACTCACCTCCTAACTCCTGAAAGCCTGTCCACAAGGCACAAGTCAGGAATGTAGTGGAATATTCCCCACTCCCCTGGATGAGTGCAGCGCATTCAACACTCAAGAAGCTTGACATCATCCAGGACAAAGCAGCCCACTTGATCGGCACTGCATCCACAAGCATCCACTCCCTCCACCACCGACGCTCGGTAGCAGCAGTGTGTACTATGTACAAGATGCACTGCAGAAGTTCACCAAAGATCCTCAGACAGCACCTTCCAAACCCACGACCACTTCCATCTGGAAGGACAAGGGCAGCAGATACATGGGAATACCACCACCTTCAAGTTCCTCTCCAAGCCACTCACCATCCTGACTTGGAAATATGTCACTGTTCCTTCACCGTCACTGGGTCTAAATGCTGGAATTCCCTCCCTAATTTCATTGTGGGTAAACCCACAGCAGGTGGACTATAGCAGTTCAAGAAGTCAGCTCACCACCACCTTCTCAAGGGCAACTAGGGACAGGCAATAAATGCTGGCCCAGCCAGTGACACTCGCATTCCACAAAATGAATATTTTATTTTTAAATGAGTACAGTGCCAGGGTGCAAAGTAGCAAGGGGGCCAAGTAAGTGATGCTGTGTTTAGGGTAGGTTTCGATGTGTTGGAGAAATCAAGTATAGCAGAGGCAGGTCCATGAGGGAATGGGGTTTGGATGTGGAGCAGTGGAAGTGCGTCCAGTGTGTCCAGTGGCTGGAGAAGAGGGGTCAGGATTGGAGCAGGAAAAGGGGGAATGTGTCCAACGGTAGGGGTAATGTTGGAAGGGTGGGTGTGAATCAACTGTGGAGCAGGGGAAGGGGACACATGCAGAGTAGGTGAAGGGAGCCCTGAGTCCTGAAGGTTCAGGGTCTTAGTGGGTGTAAGTGGCTTCGGGGAAGTGTAGTTGGGGTGTATGTGGTACATAGGGAGGCAGTTAAATAGTTACTCTGGAGTTAAACTATGTGTTTAATAGTTTAACCTTTCCTGAGTAACTATTTACTTAATTTCATTGGAACCCTCTGATTTATTTGAATTAATGGGAGACTTTCAGAGGGTTCCAGGGGACAGAGGAATTGCCCAGTGGAATCCTGAATTTCCTGGCCACCTCCTTCATAGTATGCTGTAATGGGGTTCAACAAAGTACCCATGCACACTTCCTGTCTACACTGCAATATTCACTGTCTGGCTTTTAGAAAATCTGGGCTGATATAAGGAAAAGGAGATAGAATTTGCACCTTCAACAACTTCATGATTTATCATCTATCTCAACTCTATTCTTCTCATAGTATACTCATTTCCCTTCATTTCAGGAGTATGCCCCACAAAATGACCTCTACCCTGGATATATTCAACAACTCTCTTGGTGGAGAATTGCAAATATTCAAAATTGCTCTTAAAGACCAGTTCTTAATGGCCAATCCATTATTTGGAGAATGTGACCGTATGTTTTAGAGTCCCCATCTGGAAAATAAAACCATATTTTTGCAGCATCTAACCTGTCAAATCCCTTAAGAATTGTTCTATGTTTCATTGAGATCATCTCTCATTCTTTGAAACTCCAGGTAATATAGATCTAGTTCACTCAATCTGTCATAGAAAAAAAAAATTCTTCATCCCAGTGAGTATTCTAGTTGCACTCTGTCTTAAGCTTGTTTTTCCTTAGGTAAGGAGACAAAAACTGTGCATAATACGCTAGGTGTTTCTTTGCCAATGACCTGTAGAATTGTAGAAAGGCTTCTTTATTCTTATTCACTAACTCACTTTGTAACAAAAACCTAACGTACCATTTGCTCTATGAACTACAACTGTACATGCTGTTCATTTTCTGTGATTCATGTACAAAGGCACTCAAACTGTGCTGACTGCACACACTTCCCAGACTCGCACTATTCAAAAAATATTATTTATTTTTATTTTTCCCAGCAGAGTGGACATAAAAACAGCTTGGCCTCAAATTGGAAATCCAGTCTTTCTGTGCCTACATTCACAAATTGGCTCGATGTAGCACTGTGTCCTCTGAGCAAGTAGGTCATGGGTCAAGTTAACGTTTCAAATACAAATGGGGTGGAGAGCAAAGCCCCGAAGTCACCCTCGAAAGTTCACTCTAGGAGGAAACCAATGAAAAAAAAAAGCCCTGACCCTGCTGCCACCACCCCCCTCTTATTTGGAATGGTCAGTATCTGTGAGGAGCTATTCATCCAATCAAGACTTGTTTTCTCCCATGCATGCTGCTGATTGGCTCACCAGAAGCCTATCAGTAGCAAACATGGGGGAGAAGCAGCCAGTGAGTGGAAACGAAAGGGGAGAGAGGGGAAGTGAACAGCAAGGTTGCTGAAATGGGGAATGTGAGATTGGTGCGAGCAAGGGGCTAGGTGAAATTGGACCTCCAAGGCCTGAGTTAGCAGATCCAGAGGACGGGCATCAAGCAAAGTTGGTGAGTCTGGGAAAAGACGCTGGGGAATTTGGTGAAGTGCCAAGGGGATGTTGTGGAGAGGAAAGAGGTGGAGAGGGTGGGAAAGAGGAGGTGAGGCAATAGTATTGTGGAGGAGGAGCAAACAGCAAATTGGGTAGAGAAAGGAGGGTAGTATGACTCTACAGGAAAGAAAGCAGTTTTGAGCCTTTCTAATCAGGAATGTTGTAATGCATAAGCATTATTTTTGTAATGAACACTAGCAAATCAGTTTAATACTGAACTGTTTTATCAAAGCTTGACATTTAGGTGTTAGTACACCTCAAAATATCTCACAGACCATGATTTGCTTGAAGTGCATTAACAGTGTTAAAGACAAATATGCAACTGTTTAGCTGTGACTGTCTTAGTCTGTGGAAAGCAAGTAAGCCTGATGGTTTTGTGTATTAATGTTGCATGTGTGTCCCATACACCTTTTTTAAGAAAATATTTTGCTACTAACTTATGCCTGTTGTCATTTGCCACTTTAAATAATGTGGTGGCTTGAAAATGATGCTTTCTTTGTGTGATGTGTCTTGTGTTTCCTTGAGCAATGATGACTTTTGAGGATAATGTTGAATTCTTCTGAGTCTACTTTGACATGAGTCCACATACCCCAAACATCAACAAAAACATAGAAGGTAATGTTACTACCTGACTATGTTGCTTAAAGGGGTTATTAGGAATGACATAAGTAGCTCTAAAACAAGCAAAAATGTAACTGTCAAGAAAATCTAAGGAGGAGTCCTTTGAACCCCTTTGAATCTTCTTCAAGATTCTTGAGCACAAAAATTAGGTTGACCCTCCAGTGCAGACGAAGGAAGTACAACACTCTGAGAGGCTCCAAAGTGCGATTAATTTGAGGTCCTTTCTAGCCTTTTTAGGAGGATGTAAAATACTCCCTGGAAGAACAGCCATGTATTTAAGTCAATAGTGATCTCTCAACCAATATCAATAAAACAGCGCACCATCTAAGACATTGCATGGCCGCATAAAACCTATTTGACAATGTAAAATTGGTCTTCCATGTTTCTTACATTGCAATGGTGGATACATTTCAAAAATTGACTGTGAAATGCTTTGGGACGTCTTGAGGTTGTGAGAGGCAGAATACCATTGTAACTTCTTTCTTTCTCCATTGTATGGCATAGAATGCCAAAGGGCATTAAATGTTAAAATTTATAGATTGGCCAAGATTCTGCAGCATGTGCTTAATTTACCTTGCTGCTTTGCCAGAAAGCGCAGCTAAAAAGTTGGTAGTAAGGTAAACAAAGGAATATTACTGCCTGGGTGCTTTGAAGACGTTTGCCACTTCTCAAAGCAAATTAAATACACTTCTCTCCTTTGGAAAGGTTAACAGATGAAATAAAGCTGTGTCTGGCAGCACACTTCCTAATGTTTGTACATTGTTGGATCCTAAAATAATGATGGTGACTATTTAGACCATGGTGCTTGTTTAATTTGCTTTCATAATTCAAGTCTACAAAATATATCTGAACAACAAGTGATCTTAGACTGTCTGGGTCAAAATAAGGTTATACTTTATACAGCCATTCTTTTTGCAGCCAGCGTGATTAATTTATTTAGAGCAGTACATTTTGAGAGAAAAGTAATTGGAAGGAGAAAGAAAAACACTTCTAAGATGAGGCTCAGTATAGGAAAAGATTACAATGGTACACATGGTATTAAATAGTAGCAATGACCTTGTTGTGTAGCTACATCTGCATTCGGGGAACAGAACATTTAATTTGTTGTGTCTTTCGTCTTAAAAATTTGGCTACACAAACAAAATATTAGGGCTGGCTTGCATACAACATAAGATGGGGACTCTTTCAACTGACACAGTTATCTGTGCAAAAACACAGTAATTGGATCTGTGCATGTTATTCATGTACCTTTTTTAGCTGTATTTGATAACAGTATTTTCTTTTTGCAATTTGGTTTCCTTTATTTTCAACCTTTTTGTCCCCCCTTCTCCCAATCTCATGGTAACCAGCTTCTTTGCCTGTATCAGTGCCAACCTAATTGTGCTAGCAAGAAGGATCTAACCACTGTTTTGTGACTTCCTCAATACCATGCCTGAAATTAGAGAGCTAGCTAGTAAGAGCTGTAGAATCAAATTGGATATGCTGTGGTGCTATTGGAGTCTTGCTGTGATGAAGACTTTTAGCAAATTGGTGTTCCTACCTTTCTATATCCTGTTGTTTTATCTTTTGTGGGATGCCAGGTAGCACTTTGAGGATAATTTTGTCTTTGGGGTCTGTGTAGAATGGGTCTGTTAGTCAATGGAAAAAGTGATCAGGCTTGATAATGGACAGCTGAACCAATATCCTTGGTTTTATTAAGTATTAAGGTGATTTGCAGTATTCCCTAATCAGTTTCATTCCATCTGTTTTCTCAGTGCCTCTGTTTATTTTGAAACACTCTTGACCTGATATTTTTGGAACATTAAAAAGCAACAATACAGCTTAAAATACCAATCTTTGGTGTACATTCATAGCTTCCTCTTCAGTTCAGCCACTGATGTTGGGTCTTTCAAGATCATTTGCCAAACCACAACAAAGTACCATGAGGTTTTTTTTTCAACTGTAGATAGGGTAATGAGGTGGGTTGCAATTCTACATCTGCAAGAACCCATGCTGTTGCTGTAAATTCACACACTAGCCTTTCAGCCAACAGAGCCAACCTTGACCCCCACCCCACAACAGTCCAGCTTTTAGTGTTTAATCGGCCCTGAAGAAGGGTCACTGGACCCAAAATGGTAATTTTTCTCCACAGATGCTACCAGACTTGCTGAGTTTCTCTAGCAATTTCTGATGTTTCTGACGTCCAGCTTCCCTGGGTTTCTTTTTGATGTTTAATCATGTTTTGTAATACAGATTCTGACAGTGTTTTAAGAAGTTAAAACAGGTTGCTGTTCTCATTTGACTTAATTTTTTTTTAACATATCTGTTCAGACCGTCCTAATGGGTATATTGGAATGTTACCTTTTTGATTTTAAAATTTCTTCTGTCTAATTGAAAACCCCAATATTTGAAAACACTCTGGAGTTCCAGACCCATTTATTTTTGTATTTTATCACTTTCTGGAAACTGTGAGGTAAGGGAGCTATGTTCAGTTTTGCCTAGTCAGGGTTAGGGTAGTGCCTGAAATCTTGTCTCTACTTCCTAGCACTGAAATGAATAGCTCTTTTGGTTCCATTTCTGCGCAGACTTCATTAAAGAAACATCATTTAGGGTATGTTGTCTCGCAAGCCTTTTATCTTTGGCTGTGCTAAGAAGTTGCCTTGCCTACCTCTAATCAATTGGATGGTAAGTGGACAATCTGTCAAATTGGTAACATATGGCAGAATTTTCTGCACTTGGAGCTGGTGAGCTTGTGAGAAGGGCACCGAATGAGGTGGGGTGGTTACCCACTCAAACCCTGCCATCCTTTCATCTCCATTGGAATTAGGATCTGAGTGGGAAGGCCTATAGCCAAACCTCTTGGCCTGCCACCAATTTACTTAAAAAGAAGTGATTCCTGACATCTCTACTATTTTTCAGTACTTTCATTGTCCGTGGAGCATGTTGAGTTTTCACAACTGCCTGAGCCATAATGAATCACCTGGACATTTTAGAAACCTTTGAACTAACCACATTTCATAAATTCTTACCTAATCTAAAATATAATTGAATCTGTTTTGATGACGTGGGACCGTTATATCAGTTAGCATGCCAGAAGTTAAGAGACTATAGAAGGATTCAATGTACTGTTAAGTTAATGAAATGCAAAAAGAAATAATTTCTGGGTGTTGAAAATATTTTTAAGTAATGAATCTTTTTGGCAAATAATGGTTTATTACCAATAAGTGGTACTATTAATACATTAAACAGCCAACAAATTCAAGGGATTAAGAGGTGTCCTGTAGGTTACAAGTCTCCATGCACATCACTGTCATTTGCTTCAACAAACAGTACCTTACACTTGGTTTTCAAATGTTGGAATTGCTCATTAATTGCCCAGTCAGCTCACTACAGAAAGTTAGAACTTGTGGCGAAGAAGGTGCAAGCAAATTACTGCTGATGCTGGAATCTGTACTGAAAACAAATGCTGGAGATCACAGTGGGTCAGACAGCATCTGTTGAGACAGAGCAAGCTAATGTTTCGAGTCTAGATGACACTTCGTCGGAGCTCATGAAAAATGTACATATCCTTTCAACTTGTGTTAATTGTTGGTGGAATGTCAATGGATTTCTTCAGACTAGAAAGGAAAATTTAAATTGTACAACCTGATTTCTGCATGCTGTAACTTCTTAAGGGATACAATTGTCAAATTGTATTTTTTTTTATTCCTGTCTCCTCTTTCCTTTTCTTAATCAAATCTTACACACAACTTTAAACTTCTGTTGAAGAGCCTGATTTGGCTCTTTATTATTTCCTTTCCTGCCATTCTTTTTTAAAATTTTAATCTTTCCATCTCCATTGATTTAAAGAGATGGACTGATAAACTTCATTGTTGACGAAGGTCCCTGATACTCTGTTTCTCATGTTGCTCTGCCAGCAGCACATAGCTTCAGTAAGTTATGAGGCAAAACATTATGCCTTGTTCTGCGCTCTGAAAAAGGTACAATGAATTATGAGGAGAAGACAAGGCTGTTTTCCATGGAGAAGAGAAAGCACACAGGAGACTTTGATGGAAGTTTTGAAAATCGAGTGTCTAGGCAAAGTAGCTAGCGAGGAACTGTTCATAAAAGGACTGAGAATGAATGGGTGTAGAAATAAGGTATTTCTCAAGTTGATTCAATAAATAAAAAAAAAAAATTAAGGGTTGTGGAGAAAAAAACAGGAGAATGGCACAAGTCATAAATCTCAGTGAGCTGGTGCACTTGCATTGGGCTGAATGACTTCGTTCTGCGCTGTACCAATTCTGATTTCATTTTTCACCAAGACTCTCCTCTCAAAGCCATTGACTGTTTCTGAAATATAGTTGCCTGGTAGTTGGCATCTTGCAAAATTGCTGTTCTCCATGCATAAGCTAAGCAGGCAGTTTAACCACCAGGATATCCAAACTGTGTCACATTTAGTACCAATTTCACGTTTCTAATATAAGAGTTGCTGGATTGAAACTAGGAGTATGGATCTTAGTTGACTTACCTTTCCCCTCTTCCTCATTAACCTGAAATTGCTGAGGGCAACTGCCAGTACAGACCAGGTGCCTGACCACCTGCAGATGGCTCACTGAACCCAGTATGAGTGGACACGTTCATTTACTGTGACCTCTGGCACTAATATTTTTGTAAGTATGAGGGAAGTCACCTCACTTAAATAGCGATAGGGGGCAATCATACCATTAGGGATAGTCTGCCATTTGCACCTTACAGTGTCCTTTTAAGAGGTTCAAAGCTGGCATTATTTTCCCAAGCATTAGGGTCAGTAGAGCTCCAGGCCATGGCTCAGGTGCCACACAATGTCTGTCTATTGGCCTGCCAATGCCCACAAAGCTGTGGTTATGAAAAGTCAAGGCCTGTTCTGTTCCAATTGTAAAATGACGACATTGGAAAGATTAATCTTTTGATGCTGGTAGCCTTGCCCACTTAGGGCTGCTGTGAGAGATTTGGGCAGTAGACACGGGACACTGGTTAAAGTAGCATTGGGGTATAAAGGGGCAATTGATGCATTCACTTCTCCCAGTTGATGACAATATTAAAACTGATTGTAGATGTTAAGGGTGAAAATTGTCATTTGGCTCCTTTTAAAGGTAATCTTTAATTTAGATCCCAATACAGCATCCAGCAGGACTTTGAACGTCTCCAAAGACTTTGGTTTTACTATTCTATCTGGTAGCGAACCCCAAATATTGCTTAGACAGAGTATTTCAGACAGAGTACAGGAATCTCCTTTCACCCTTTCCGGTCACACCTTAAATGTTACGGCCAGTTGTGAGCACCATATGTTTGGAAAGATGTCTCCGCATTAGAAAGGATTCTTAATTTTAACCATTCCCTTTCAAATCACTGGTTCTACCTTGGATTCTGGTACCCTTCAATTGTGACTGCCAAAAGCGTAAGAAAACTAGAAGTACATGGGCAGTTCTCCTATCTGCTAATGCATGTTCATGATATTACCACACAGCTGTCACTGCTGAGGCTGGACTGTCTAATCTTTATTATATATCATAATGTCAAGAACAGCTTAAGTAACAAGCTTTTTTTTAAGCAAAAAGAACAAGATTTTGTTTATTTTGAAGGAAGTTTGGGGATTTCTATAAAGTCAGCTTGACTAATATAAATGTTCTTCTTGATTGCAAAGTTAGCCTGATTCTCTGACTACAGATGTCAGAATGGTGCAGTGCCCTTTATCAAACTGAGGACTTGTGTTTCTTATTTAAGAGATGTGTGGTTGTGAAGGGGAAAGTGCATTAACCTATGTGGAAGAAGGTCTTCTAAACTGACAGCCTCCGAATTGACTCGTACAATACCGTTACCAGGGGACCTAAACGTGACTGCTGTCAACTAATAGGACATGAAATCAGAGTGGTATTATTAGATTAATTTGGCTGAGGATGGCATATCTTGGCCTCAACCACCAGGGATGGACTTGACGTTAGTGGATTTTTAACTTCATGTTGCTTTCTCCTATTTTGCCAAATCTGATCACTGCAAGTACACTCACCTTTACTTACAGCACAGAAAGAGACCATTCAGCCCATTGTATCTACTCCAGCTTTGCAAACATGCAGGTCATGAGGGAGTCTTTCCTAGAATAGGTAGTGTAGGTGCCTTCCAGCCAGCAAGCAAGACCTGTGACCATTTATCAAGATTCTGTCCATCAGTGTCGCTGGCACAGAGACCTGTCATTGGTAATAAATGAAAACTCTCATAATACATTCACTGTAAAAGTATCCCTGATCCGTCATTTTTTTTTTTTGACATTGAATACTTAAAAGTAAGGTAATTCCTATCCGGAGACATAACCAGTGCCCAGAGATCAATTGCATACTTAAGAATTTGGATAATTCATGTTATATGTGTGAACGTGTTAAAATATTTCCGTGGTATGTTTCTCTCCAATGAATCCTGAATGCCTACTGCTATATTTACAGTCTAAGTCTCCTTTTACAAACTCTGGCATTCATATAAATTGACATTAAAAAAAGCTATATTTCTGGAGCCAGGTTGTTATGTTTTGATCAGATTCTAATTTTACAGATTCACTTCTCAGGACTGTGGGCAGAATCTTCGGAGTCCAGGAGAGCTTTGAAGGGCTGTTGGGGAAACTCAATTGGGCAGCAGGCAAAGACTGTGTTTCCCAATGGCAGGTTAAAGTTTTGATGTTGTGTTCTCGGAACCTTTTCAAGCAGGTGGTCACGTTTCCTGTTGATTACCTCCCAAGGTGGTCTATAAGGAAAATGTAAATAGTCAGAGCCTTAATAGATTGAAAGAGACCACAGGACTGTAATGCAAAGTTTGTGTCCAGTATAACGTTGTACAACCATTCATGCACCCAAAGTGACTTTGTTCTTTTATTCTTTCTTTTCCCTGTGTTCAGCATTGTTGCCACCATTGCAGCCACAGCTGAGCTTGAGGAAACTTGCTGATTGCTTTGTTGTTTAGTCTTGCATGTCTTTGACAGGTAAACTCCCTGTGGTCAGGGACACGGTCTGTTGCATGTCTCCTGTACGTGTACAGGAGACGCGTTCCATGGCCTGACTTTGCAGTAATCTTTGGGTACTTGGTAGAGGGAAAGTGGTGCAGGAGGGACAGCTCTGGAATGTCCTGAGATGACAATCATTGAGTGCTTGTCTGTCACTCGATCTCCCTGTTGGAGCTCATGAGGAGGTGGGGCACCTGGAGGAATGTCAATATCCCTCAGATCCCTCTTGCCTAGCCAATGAATGAATGCATTCATGGCTAGAGTGAAGACCCCCACATATATTCTGTATGTACAGTGTTCTGCTAGATTTTGACTGCAATTGATGCTCTTAACTATTCCATGTGCTTGAAATCTGAGCCATGCGATGCGGCAGACTATGGGCAGATTCCTCTGCCCTCCCTTCTAGGCTGCTCACAATCTCTGGTAGCTCAAAGGTTAATCATCTACTCTAGGGTCAACGGGGACCTGTTCCTTAGTCCTCAAAGGGACAAAGATGTCAACCATTTGTTACCTCTTCTATTTACAGATCCATATAGGTCTGTACTCCATCAGAATGTGACTGAGCCTAGTCTGAATGGATTACTCATTGAGGTGAATGTATCTGTGCTAGTGGAAGGTAGGGAGGAAGATGTTAACCGTGCATCTGCTGAAGCTCACGAATGTTCCCACTCGGAGATATAGTTCAAGGTGCAGGTAGAGGTGGGCTTAGGGACTGGAGCTCTGCTTTTTTCTTTTGGTCCTGACTTGGAACTGGAATCTGTAATCTGCATAGAAAAACATAATGACTTATTAATGTTGTAAGCTGTAACCTTATTTCAAGATGTTGTTTTAAGATGTTGCAGTTGGAAGTTTTCTCACTGAATATCTGCAGCCATCTAATCTCCCACTCAGCACAGGCACAATCTCCTTGCTCTCTGGTTAGCTTGGGGGCTCACTCTTCAAAGGTAATGTTAGGCATTCTGTGAATGTTTGCATTGATTGTGCATGTTCTTTTTCTTGCAAAGGGAAGGAAGCACTACGGGACGATAGCATAGGTACATGAGTACTTTTCTTGCATTGATTGCAATGTGGGGGCAGTTGGGTTTTTGATTGAAAGGTGGTTCAGTAATGTGCATCAACTATATTATATGATAAAACAAAGATGTGGATGATGTAAATCTGAAACAAAAAACCTGAAACTGCTGGAGAAACTCAGCAGGTCTGGCAGCATCTGTGGAGTGAGCAACAGTTAATATTTTGAGTCCAGTGACCCTTCTTCAGACTACTATATGATCTGTCTCCCTGAGAAGCCTGTGAAGTGTTCAGCCTGAAGCAATGCCTTGTGCTCCAATGCAAGCCTTTGGAGAGAAGCTATCAGATGGTTAGCTTCTCCAGGTCAGTGAGCTACTAAATGTTGCAGCTCCTTTCACGTGAATCTCGGCAGATGTTTGAGGTAGTGACGTTGTGATGCAAGTACTGCTACATTGGTAGCTGCAATGAATTGACAGCCATCAATTTGCAGAGGAGGTTGCTGATGGAAATCCTGGCAGCCAAACTTAAGTGACTGTCAATGTCCTTAAGTCATGGACGATGCAAAATGGTTGTGAAATTAAGCCAGCGTTTGGATTGCCAGGTGTGCATGTTTTAGCCTCCTTCTCTTTTTAAGGAAAGTTAGACTGGCCCTGGAGTGCAACAAAGGCTGATGTCAGACTGGTCCCTGGTAAGGGGGAAATGGCCCTTTTGAAGAAATATTGAGTGGGCTAGATTCCCTGGAGTTTAGGGGAATAAGAAGTAATTTCACCAAAACATATTCACAGAAGGTCTGATGAGGCAGATGCTGAGAAACTGAGAAACTGATTCTCAGATTAAAGTAGAACACCGTCACAATTAATTCCAAAATAAGAACTTGCTCATTTACAAAAATGAAGAAAATTTAAGAGGCAAACAGCCTGCTCTAGCTTCTAATTGATTTGTAATGGATGAAGTGTAAAAAAGCCTAAAATTAGGAAGTACTTCTGCTCAGGAATGACTCTGGTTTTCACGTACAATTATGTTCTTTGCAGCTCACTACATATTCAAACTCAAATTCAAGCATTAAATTTTTATTGTCAAGCAGGCAGGATATTTTGCTTCCACTAGGACGTTCTGGGCTCTGACATTCGGCTGTTATATTTTAAAAGGCACCCGGACAGTATTTCACTCCAGAAGCACCACTCAATGTCTGCTCAGCATAGCTACCTGCCTGGGAAATGGCAGAGATCCAGTGCCACTGCTTGCCAATGCCTCCCCTCAAGGTAGTTCTGAAAGTCATCCAGGAAAGAAGGAAAACACTTTTTTTTTTTTTTTTTTTTTTTCCCTGAAGAATGGCAGCAAGAAAATATCCCAACTAATGAAAGTAGCCTGGACAGAAGTGCCCGCAGGAGTCAATATCTGTGGGCAGCTCCAGAGAAGCTGGTTCTAATGCTACACAAGAATGATCTGCTAGGGTGTGTGCTACTGCCTACTCAATTCCTCATGCCCCTATGACTGTGCGGTAACATTGTGAGGTTGCCACTGCAGATGACAGTCACTCTCAAGTTTGGATTTCCATTAGCACCTTCCTCCGCAAATCGATGGCTGTCAGGGTTCAATTTTATTTTTACCCCCAGATTATTTCATTTGTGGAATTGGTAAGATTTAATACTGGTTGCGATATCCTCATTAGAAATGTAAGCTGGTAGGAAAGAAAGGGATCAGGACTGCCTTTGATATTCCTCGAGCAAATAACCTGCAGAAACACGCAGTCCAGTCTTCTAATTACAAAACTAGATTTGAGTAAAGTTCTGGAGAACACTGACTATGGAACTGTGCCCAATTAGGCATCAGCAATTTTGTTGGGAGATAAATAGGGCAAAAGAAGCATTAATGTTAAGATACAGTTGGATGGATTGCCAGACGTAACACTAGAATGATTTTAAATCAAAGTTTGAAAAGTTCACCTGCAGGCAGTTTATTAGCTTATTTGTAATTTTCAACTTTCACCCTCTGGTTATACTTTAACATTGCAAAGCGGGAAGTCTGGTATTTCCTGCTTGAGATGTTCTCACTGTGGAAACAATTTTTAAACCTGACTCTCCATTTGTAATAGTTTAAATCTGAAAATATGGCTTATCAGCACAAAATATGAAATACAATTGACCTATACTTTTTTTTTTGTCAAAGTGTTGGGAGTTTAATGCCTCCATATGCATCAGCAGGTGGATTTTTTTTTCAAAATGTCATCAAGATTAGCTTAAATATCCTATAATATTAAGGAGCCATTTAGCTGGTCTCTCATTGGGAGGGAAGCAAAACAGGGAGTTAGTCATGAGAGTAACTTGCTTTTGGGGTCAGTTAGCTCAGTTAGGGGACTTACGATGCAGATACGACACCAATAGCGTGGGTCACATTCCTACACTGGCTGACATTACCATAAAGAAATCTCCTTCTCAACCTCCCAAACCTGAGGCATGATGACCCTCCAGTTGAACCACCACCAGTCGTCTCTATATCATGAGAAAGCCGCATTATGATCTGCTAAGTGTAGGGTGACTTTACTTTTTTTACCTTTATTTGCTCACGCTGGTTAGAACGCATAACTCGTAGAATCCCTAGTGTGGAAGCAGGCCATTCAGCCCATCGAGTCCACCCCAACCCTCTGAAGAGCTTTCCACCCTACCTTAACCCTGTAACCCCTGCATTTCCCTGACCGGCACCTCTTTGGGCTGCGGGAGGAAACGTATGCGGACGCTGAGAACATGTAAACTTCACACAGTCTTCCAAGGCCGAATTCGAACCCGAGTCCCTGGATCTGTGAGGCAGCAGTGCTAACTGCTAACTGCTAACTGCTAACTGCTAACTGCTAACTGCTA
>NC_063354.1:37963454-37984636 GCF_021869965.1 Rhincodon typus
CTAAGCCACTGTGCTGTCCCTAGCTGTTGGAGATATTGATGGAATTGGGACATAAAATCAACCTACAGTACCATAATGTTATGTCACTGAAATTGTAATCCAGAGGTCCTGAGTTAATCAATGAGAAAACATGAAATTCAGATCCCACCATGGCTATTTTGAGAATCTGAATTCTGTTTAAGTTTGGAAAATGAAAGCAGGT
Source organism: Rhincodon typus (assembly GCF_021869965.1). NCBI lineage: Eukaryota > Metazoa > Chordata > Chondrichthyes > Orectolobiformes > Rhincodontidae > Rhincodon > Rhincodon typus. Next base: position 37,963,657 of record NC_063354.1, read on the forward strand.
AGCTCAGTCAGTAATTTCTGGCTTATTGAAAAGGTCCAACTAGTTCATTAACGACCTCTAGAGAAAGAAGTTGAGATCCTTACCCAGATACAAGCAATTCCAATCCCACCTCCAATGTTGTTGCTTCTTGACTTACCAACTGAAGCGACCTTGCAACTGACCTAATTGCACCATTATCAACAAACTAAGAATGAGCCACAAGGAAAGGTGTACCAAAGAATGTAACCGCGCCCCCCCCCCCCCCCCCAAGTTAATATTCTTGCACCTGTCACTGGCTATATAGAGCACTGTTGTTCTGTAAAGGATCTCTTGAATTTAGTTTATAAAGATCATCACCGATCACAGACTTCAGGTTTTAAAAAAATGCATGTTTTAAAATAACAACCTCCAAATAAAAGCATCTAGCAAATTTGTTGCTTCCTGTTCTTTGCTCACCAGTATTTGTGCCAATTTTTGTCAAATTGGGCACATAGTTTGAAGTGTCCACAGAGCCATCATTTATATGTTCTAACATTGAGCAATTAATGTTGCAATCATGTACTCTCTGTAGGTTAGTAAGCTTTCAACTAAATTGTGAAAAGTTCTTTTGTGGAGTTTCTTGTGTCCTGAAAGACTAATTATGTTTGCAGAAAATTTGAGGAAAACCACCACATATTTGTGAATAGAGTATATTGTGCCAGTAGGAATACCAGAAATTCTAGGATCAACTTTATACTTGGACTTTTGATGTTTGTTCATCCAAGCCTGTGGAACATTTTGAGTAATAGTTTGAAAAACAGTCTGATTTAACTGGGTTTCAAATTTAGTTTATCAGTAGTATCACGCTATATCACACATTCAACTCTTCAGCTAGCTTGACTGTCATTTCTTGAATCCTTTGCCATACCTCTGCTGCTTTCCTTCCTCCTATCAGAGGTTTCTCAAAACTTAACTCTTTGTCAAAGCTTTTGATTTATGTATCCTAACGTTGACTTGTGTGACTGGGTGTCAAATTTTGTTTGATAACGGTGCTGCCAATTAGTGTGAGAGGACCTTGAGAGTGCTATATAAATGCCAGATCAGAAGTTACATGACACCAGGTTATAGTTCAATAGGTTTATTTGAATTCACAAGCTTTCGGAGCGCTGCTCCTTTGTTCCGAAAGATTGTGGTTTCAAAAACCTATTGGACTATAACCTGGTATTGTGTGACTTCTGACCTTCTCCACTCCAGTCCAACACTGGAACCTCCATGTATAAATGCAAGGTATTGTTGTTCAGTAGTTTTGGTAATCATCACTGACTCCTTTTGGGCTAGACCAGGAAAGTGGAGTTGAGATCACAATCAGATCTGTTGTGATCTTATTGAATGACAGAGCAGTTTTGAAGGAGCAAACTGTCTACAACTGATCATGTATGTCTGGTTCTGGTTCTGTAACCAAGGTGACACCAGAAAATGGTAACTTTTGACTGTACTTCTGTATTCCTACACGTGTCAATAAAATGTACTTCTAATTCTATGATCCTACACTTTTTTTTTTTTACGGATCCTTGCTTATTCCCTTCTAAATGAAGCACCTTGGCAAATTATTTGAATTCAAGGCATTACAAAGTGCAAATTTGACAATTTTTTTGACAAAAGTGCTGTCAGAAATAATATTGGGAAGATTGTGCAGCACATAATGAAATTGTAAGGTTGGTTGTTCAGACAAATCCCTAATCCCATCGTTAATTTAATGATAATGGAATTGAATTATTTGAAGCTGAACAGTATTTTTCAAGTGGGAGGATGAGCAGTGGCAGTTGATCAGTTGTAAAACTTCCTAGTCTGTTCCTGCATGTGTCTGGAGCAAAAAGTGAATAGAGTTCAGAACTTGGTCAATAAAAATTTTATTTTCTTCTAATAAGTGTCATGTGACCTTTTTTAGTCCATAAGCTTTTAGACATAAACCTTTTACCGTGTTAACTAAATGGAAACTGCAAATAGATGTCAAAACAAATACTGTGGCAGGTATTTTAAATGTTTAAGCTGCCACAGTCCATTTGAGATGGAGGAACTCCAAAACTAACATCGGTAAACCAGCCAGTGCACACACATGATTAACTTGTTTATCTGATCTTTATCACGTCTGCTGAGGGCGGTTAATACTTTCAGGATTTTTCAAATCTAATTCTCAGTCTTCCTGAATTTCATTTTTCCTCTTTTTATGTGTTTTCACTGTCATCGCTGTACTTAGTGCTTTCACTAATAACCGTTGGTCATAAGTTTGATAAATTGCACAATAGTAATGGATATCTGTTCTGTGTCAATAAAAGATGCTACCCTTCTCAAGGGAAACATCACTGTTGCTTAGAGATGTCCAGTTTTGCAGGCTCAGTGAAAACGGAAAGATTACCTTGCAGTGTGGTGTACTTAGCTGCCTCACTGTGATCTCCAGCATTTGTTGTTTTCAGTGGCATTCCTGGGATCTGCACCAGCAGCCAGCACTTGAGATGAATGTTCAGTCCGTCACAAATCTGGAAAAATTCAAAAAATATACTTTTAGAAGCCTTGGCCTTTTCCGTTCAGAGAGGTTACTCTCGGTCAAATATGAATTGTTTTGTCATATATACTGTTCCTGGAAAGCAATGTTTACGTTGAATTTTGTCCTTTGTTTCCTAACTCATTATGTGTAAGTTCTTAAAGTTTATGGTTTTTAAATGTTTCACTGGTCCTCCCATGATGATGTCCAAGGACAAGTAGAAACTGTTTCTTCCTGTTTTATGTGCTTTTTTTTTCCTTGTAAATCAGCTTGTCTTTCTATTTAGCTTCCATTCTTCTCTCTCTCTATTTAGCTTCCTTGCATTTGCTTCCTCATTTTGTATTGCTGAATCTGTTGGCTGTCTCTAATTCTTCATATGATATAGAAAATAGGAGTAGTAGGCCATTCAGCCCTCCGAACATGCTCCACCATTCAATATGATCATGACTGAGATGGATCATCAATCTCTCATTCCTGATTTCTCCACCATACCGTTTGAGCCCTTTAGCTCGAAGAACTCTGTCTAGCTCCTCCTTGACAACAATCCATGTCTTGCTCTCAACCAGTTTCTGTGGCAGAGAATTCCACAGGCTCACCACTTGATGAAGAAATTTCTTCTCTGGCTCCTAAATGACCTATGCTTAAATTTTATGCTTAAACTGGTTCATAGATCATAAAATCCCTACAGTGTGGAACCAGGCCCTTCGGCCCAACAAGTCCTCACCGACCCTCGGAGCACCCGCTCACCTAATCTACACATCCCTGAATGCTACAGGCAATTTAGCATGGTCAATCCACCTCGCCTGCAAATCTTTGGACTGTGGGAGGAAACCGGAGGAAACCCATGCAGACACAAGGAGAATGTGCAAACTTCACAGACAGTCACCCGAGGGTGGAATCGAACCCGGGCCTCTGGCGCTGTGAGGCAGCAGTGCTAACCATTGTGCCACCGTGCCAGTGGAATCCCTGGTCATTGGGAACATCATTCCAGTGTTTTGCCATATCTAGTCTTGTTAGAATTTTATGGGTATCTGAGATGCCCCTCATTCTTCTAAACTTCAGTGAATTAGTCCTAATTGATCCGGTCTTTCTTATGTCAGTCTGGCCATTTCGGGAATTAGTCTGTTTAGTCTGTTAAGTCTTTGTTGCATTCCCTCCATTGCAAGAACATCCTTCCTCCGATAAGGAAACTAAAACTGTATGCACCGTTTCTTGCTTTTTTGTTTTTTTTGGACCCTGTTCTTCCACCTGCCTCTTCTCGCCCTTTGTATTCTTTTTGTGCAGTAAAGGAACAGCTAACAGTAAATGGAGAAGTGAAATTGGCTGGCATTAGACAGGAAGCAATTTAATGTTGCATGGGATCTGGAGGCCAGAAAAACCATCTGGGAATGTGGAAATATGTGGCCCACGCACACAAGAATAGAATGATGGAACTAAGCCTGGGAAGGAATTTGAGGTAGTGTGGGTGGGGACAGATGATGCAGCTAATTGGGGGACGCAATTGTCTAAATCAGAGGCTGGGAAATTTGAATTGATGTTGAACTGTGTCAGAGGTTGGGAGAGACAGGAGCAGGCTGAACAACCATCACAGGACGGTCAGAATACATTCGTTGGATGTGGGCATTGCTGGCTAGTCCAGCACTTATTGGCTATTGCCTAACTGCCTTGGAGAAGGTGCTGCCTTAAACTGCTGAAATCCTTGGGCTATAGGGAGACCCACAATGCTGTTAGGGTGTGTTTTATCCAGCAACACTGAAGGAACAGAATGAAAGGCAACTCAGCAACCAATCAAGAACACATCTGGCAAGGATAAGATGAAGGCTAAGGTTGAAATTAAACAGAAACCATGTAATACAAATGGCAACTCAAATACCTCTCCATCTTCATACTTGTGTAGATTTCCCATAATACCCTGTGAGTGTATCTACACTTCAAGGAATGCAGCGGTTTAAGAACATAGTGCACTACCAGCTTCTCAAGGGCAATTAGGATGGTTAACAAACACTTGCCTCTTCCATCCTTGCCCAAACCCCATGGATGAATAAAAGAAACATTCTAGCCTATTGATCTCTCCTCCTTGCCAAACCTTGCATCAAGGCCTCCAGTGCTATGCCATAAAACCTTGGCATTATTACTCTTCTTTCATTCTTTCTTGCTTTCGTTCGTTCTTTCGATCTTCAATGTTGCCAAGGTCCAATTCGCTTGCAAAACAACTTTCAATCCCTGTGCCAGCCACAGTGCACCTCCCCTTTTAAGAAGCGAAGACTAACTTTAAGAAATATTTAGAAGTCACGATTTTGTGATGCTGGTATATTTTAAGAAAACAACATATTTGGCATTGGTCACTCCTGAAAAGAAGATCAATGGATAGACAGCATGAGGATGACATGCTGTGTTGGTTTATCATGAATTGCATACTTCCAATCTTTTTGTTAAGGGGGATGCTATCCACTTTAGATATTTTGCTCAAATAAGCTTCTTCTTTAAGGTTTTGGAGTAGATTTGTAGCTCGGGTTGTGAGTGTTGAGGTTGGTTGACTCACCGAGCTGGTTTGTTGTTCTGCAGACGTTTCATTACCGTGCTTGGTAACATCCTCAGTGCAGCCTCTGAAGCGGTGTGTTTTCCCGCCTGGCTTTTAAAGTCTGGGGTCCGTTGTGATGGATTGCTTCACTTCTGGGTTTCCTCCTCAGTGGAATGTATATGGGGTCGAGTTCAATGTGTTTATTAATATCCTGCTTCGTGGAGTGCCATGCTTCCAGGAATTCTCTCACAAACTCAAACAACACCCTCACCGGAATAAAATTCACCAGAGAGGAGGAGAAGAACAAAACTCCCATTCATGGACATCATGATACAGCGCAAGACAAATGGGGAACTGCAAACGAAAGTACACCGAAAAGCCACACACACAGACCAGGTATTGAACTTCAATAGTAACCATCCCAGCACACACACACAAAGCTGCGTGCGAACACTATTTAAGAGGGCAACAACACACTGCAGCAACATGGAACTACGCCAGAGGGAGGAGGAATACCTCTTCCAAGTGTTCAAGGATAATGGATATCCAAAGAACTGGGTCAGGAGATGCCTACAGGAACAGTGTCAAAGATTCTGCACGCCCCGACACACTCATCATGCTACCCTACATCAGGAACATGTCAGAACTCGGCATAAGACTTCTACGACCGCTGGGCATCAGAGTGGCACACAAACCCACGTCAACCCTACGACAAGTGCTCACCCGAACTAAAGACCCACTCCCCGCCATGGACAGGACCAATGTCATCTTCAAGATCCCCTGCAGAGACTGCGAGAAACACTACATCGGACAAACAGGAAGGAAACTAACAACAAGAGTACATGAACACCAACGGGCTACAAAAAGACACGACCAATACTCCCTCATCTCAAACCACGTGGACAAGGAGAACCACCACTTCGACTGGGACAACACCAAGATCCTGGGACAGGTTAGGCAGAGACAGGCACGAGAATTCCTAGAAGCATGGCACTCCACGAAGCAGGCTATTAATAAACACATTGAACTCGACCCCATATACATTCCACTGAGGAGGAAACCCGGAAGTGAGGCAATCCATCGCGACGGACCCCAGAGTTTAAAAGCCAAGTGGGAAAACACACCGACGCTTCATCAGAGGCTGCACTGAGGATGTTACCAAGCACGGTAACGAAACGTCTGTGGAACAACAAACCAGCTCGGCGAGCCAACCAACCTCGAAGCTTCCTCTTTGAAAGAGGAGTAATGGCTACAGTTAAAGATTTGACATTAGACCCAAATGCCAGTATGTGATCAATAATCGTGGAATATATCATCAAACAAACAACATCTAACAATTACTGTGTCTGCTCATGGGTCTTCATCATATTAGGTATGCCAGAAAAGATTGACATCTGTCTGAGTTTACACCTGTTCACCAAACTCCGCTCATAACTTGCAAATTAATATTGGTTTGAGGGCAGCAGCTTATACGCTGTCTAGACATTGGATGGGACTGGCAGAGATGCAAATGTATTAGGACTGGGACAGGGGAGTGGGCATTCCTTGTTTCAATTCATAAAGTAGCCAAGAATTCAAACACCTCTCCGAACCCACTTTAAATCTGATTTAATACTTCACGAGAGGTGGGTCCCATAGTGGTCTCGCACCTTGTGATCCAAGGAGATACCTTGGGACCAGACCCTTGAGTCACAAAGTGACTTGTTTCTCAAAGATGTGTATTCTTTCATACATGTTTCATCACAAGCATTACACTACACCCTGAGGATTCCCCAACCTTGCTGCAACAAGCAATGTAAAATTTATTAAGTGCATTTCGTGTCAATTTTGATTTGGAGGGATTCTCGACCATTGGAGCCCAGCACGATTTCTCGCTGTATCTGACAAAACTCACCCCATTCATTATCTGCTACACCCCCTTTGGTGTCTTTCACATTTCATTTCAGCCCCCACTTTACCATGATCCATTCCCAGAACAACTCACCACTGCTACGATATCCAAGCATCCCTTTCAGCTGTGCCATCTTTAAATATCTGTTGTGCTCTTGGACAAGTGCTGTCTTTCTGGTGCAGCCCAGGACAGTTCCAGACATTTGTCCTAGACATGGCATTCAGCGGGATATCGATACATAGCTTTGCAGACAGGGACTTGGACATCCTGTCGAATGAGGTAATACACAGGCAGGACTTCCTCTTCTGCCTGGTACCAGCAATGGAGGCCATGCCAAGCTGGTCCGAGGCTGCAACCTGTGTTAAAGTGGCCTCAGTGTCTGAAGGAATGCCAGAACCAAGGGAAGAACGTCAATGACCTTCTCCACCATTCCACTGTAAGTGCCACCATCACCTTTTCTATCTCATACTTACTCTATCCCTGCTACAGTCCACAATGCAGGTTAATGCTCTCACATTCTCCCTGTTGCCTTCAACATCTCCCTCCCTTGCTGTCACCTACCCCAGCCCTGACAGCACCAGCCTTGTATGCCCTCTGCACTGCCTACTCATTCACTTGGGTCACCTCCTCATCTCTAATCAATGGTAACAACAGTTCCAGCCTATTTCTGCACTAATAGCACGTGCCCCTCTCTACTTCTAGCTGGAAACTGGCCCTCAGTTTGGTTGGAAGCCTAAAGGTGGGCTGGTGGGCTGCCCGACATTTGGCTCCTCATCACTTATGTGGAGAGTATCCAGACTCTGACCCTCCCAATTTTGTAGACTGACTGTGTGTCCAAGCTCCTGGACTGATATGGAAAACTGCCCTTTACTTACTGTGCCAGGATCCCTGAAGTGATGGCTTTCTCCCTGTGTTAACTGATGGATGTTGACAAGCTTCCTTCCTTTTTGTCTGTGCTAAATCGATGGCAGGACAGCAGTTATGAGTGTGGTATCTCTGGATGAGAGGGGGAAATCTTTAAAAAGGCAATGCAAGACAGGATGATGTTCACATTCAATAGGCTCACAGTGAAGGGGTGGGCACTGTGACTGTGTGCAAAAAGTTCAGAGCCTGATCTAGTCTGTACACTGAGGGACACATGCCCAGCTCATAATGTCTTTACTGCAGCATTACAATAATGCCGATTTAGTGCAGCATTCTAGTGCAGAAGTGTCCTATCAGTTGATTGAAGAAGAGCCTTTAGGATTCTTAGGTCTGTGGATGTGGGGTGAATGTGTCCACTGTCTGTGGACAGTAATCTGAGACATTGGTGCCTAGTGTCCAACATGGAGGTCCTTTGGAACAAGTGGCAAGCCAAAGTTGACCGGTACTCTCTCTGAATAGTATATTGAGATTACTCAACATCCAGCTTATTTGGCGAGTTTCATAACATTGGAAACTGATTTATTAATGAGTCAAGGCAGGCTGTTAACCAGCTGTTAAACACTTAGTTGGTAACTCACTGCGGCCGAGCCAGAAAATCTCTGCTCCGCTTGTGAAAAGCTTAAAAGATGGAGTAAGCCGCTCCTGATGTTGAAATGGATTCCTTTTGGACTTCTCATGTGATTTCTGCCATAAATCTCACCATAGCTACCTTTCCTCTACTGTCCTATCCTCTGTTTTAACAACATTGCATTGACGTTCTGAGTTTTTTTTAAACAGAATTACTCAGATGTGATCATTTTTAATCATCAGGATGTCCAGATGTGCAGTGTGAAATCACTTTTACAAAAGGAGAAGGAAGTGCAGCAGGCAGCTATTTGGTAATAAGACTTGTTTTATTTTTAAACTTCTTTGACTTCAGCCTCGGGGAAATGATATCTCAGTGCTTGGAGTTGGAAGAGAAACCTCCATATGGTTTCTGTTTTGATCAAATTGGCAAAAAAGCAATAATTACAATATTCTGAATTGGAAGTTGAGGGAGGCTAGTCCCATTCAGCTTTTACTGATAAGTACAGCCCTTTGAAATTACCATGAATCTGACCACTTGGAACAGAATTTTTTCTTTTAAAAAGTCAATGACCATTTCTCTGACAGGCTAAAGTTTCTATTACATTTGTTTGTTTTTTCTGGGGGAGAAAGAATCATCATCTGTTTGGAATTTTTAAGGCCATAGCCAAATTATTTGATTGCTCTTGGGGAATCTTGGAATTGTTTCATCTCTTCTCATGAAGGCATTGCTCTTGTCGGGATTTTAATGCTTTACTGGATTAGTGCTTCCAGTAAGTGGGTTTTTTTTTTTTGCCTAAACAACTGCAGCACCACAGTTAAGGTGGAAGAAGTTTCCTAAGTAGTTGAAACTGACTGAGGATGCTGAGGCCAATTATTACAGAGGCAAGTTAAAATTCATCCTTCCTTTTTGACCCCTTAGCTCCACACTAGATTTAAAATGCTAAGACATCTCAGACCACCCAGTAGGAGACAGCAAGAACTGCAGATGCTGGAGTCGAAGTCGATACAGTGTGGAGCTGGAGAAACACGACAGGCCAGGCAGCATCAGAGGAGCAGGAAAGTTTCTATTTCGGGGTTTATACCTTTTTTCATACTGTATTGACTGAGACCACCTATTTTGAATTCTGTAATGTGGCCCAATTCCATCCGCTCATCTGCTGAAACCCTTCAAGGTACTTTCTTTCCCTCTAAATCTGACTCTTTAACCCTCTCACACATTACCCCTCATAAAATTGACCTGATTCAAAACTCTTCTGCCCATATCTGAAGGAGCAAGAAGTCCAGTTCACATGTTTGTCCACATGCTTACCAGAGAAGCACCAACTCAGTTTTGAAAATCTCATCTTTGTTTTCACATTCGTCCGTGATCTTGTCTCTCCCTACCACTATAATCTCCACTCATTTTTCCAATCCTTTTGTGATGCTTGTGCTTCTCTAATTCTGGTCACTTGAGCACCCCTGATTTTAATTATTTCTCCATTTGGCTTCTGCTGCTTAGATCCTGATCTCTAGAGTCCCCTTTCTAAATCTCTTCACCTCACTAGCTCTCTTTCCTCCTTTTTAAGACACTCCTTGAGACTTGGTCTCTGACTTTACATGTCATTATATGCCCCATTATCTCTCAAAAGCAAAATACTGCAGATTCTGGAAATTCTTTAATCCTAGCTGGGATGATGCGTGCGATTTTGAGAGCTGGTCAGGCTTGGGCTGATGGGAGATGGGACAGAAATCAGTTCAACTCCTTTAGGTGCAAAAAAAAATCATCGCTTGCTCGATAGTATAACATCTAATTTGCTCGATAGTATAACATCTACTTTGCTCGATTTCAAATATATATCTGATTATTAATTAAACACAACAACAACATCAGTGGCTTCTTCAGGAACTAGTAGATCAGAACAAATACACTTGCCAACTTCTGTTTTCTTTGGCTTCTCTCGAATGTAATGAAAAGTATGATTGATTTTTATGCATTATTTTTTCATTTCAATGTTCAATAACTCTTATTCAACCTTGCTAGTAAATAGCAATCAATGGTCCATCAGCCCATTTTCTTTCAAATTCTAACCTGGCTCATTGATAAGGTGTGTAAATCCTTCTCGATTAAAAGTATTCTTAAATTCAGGGTATCAAAAGCTGGCTTTGTAGAAATAAATCATGCAAATTAGTAGCTAAATACGCAGTCTAGTAACTGGTAAAATTGATTAGCCTTGAAAGTTTGTGGCAAGTACAGCAGTTTTAATTTACAGTCTAGATGTTTCACTGTTCGTTTTTGTTCTCCTAACACATCCATGGAATGAACTAAATTTCTAGTTTGTCTATTTGCCCTGTTACAGACTGAACAGGAGATGATTCTGCTGTTTGAAAGTTGTTTTTCTCCATATGTCAATAAGGCAGTTACAGCTTAAATGCATGTCAGTTTAATGTGTTTGCTTTCAGGCATTTTAAAAGAAAATGATGAATGTAACTGAAGCACAAACATATCTGCAGTGATGTATTCATTGGAGACTAAAGGCTTATTCCAAGGTTCGTGCTTACCCTTCTGAGAAAAGACCGCAAACATGAACGTATTTTCATTCAGGAAGAAAGTTGTAAGGAGACGTTATTCATGTTTTTGGAGTAGAATAAATATGGTCAACATTAGCACGGTATTTAATTTGGGCATTGATCACAGAACTACAAGGCGCATGTAAAATATACATGCTTCAAACAGAATTAGATTACAAAGATTTTTCTTTTCTGGGGACATGAATGCATAGCATTAACTGGTTCACCAGAAAGTCTGTGCTATGTTGACTAACACACTTCTGAAAAAGATATCACTGAATACTTCAAGGAAAGTACTGTGCATGATGGAAATCTGAAACAAAAACAGAAAATACTCAAAATATACAGCACTGTCTGTAGAGAACTGATGAAAGGTTAACTCCATGTCTCCTCACAGATGGTGCCAGACCTGCAAAACTTCACCAGCTTTCTATGTTTTAGTTGTGATTCTTTATGAATATGTGTTTGAAACTGCAATTGCAAATTCAGTCTCTAATTATTTAGAGAGAGAAAATTAAACGAAGTGCGGATGGTGTTGAGTTTGTAGAAATATCATAGGCCAAGATGTATAATGTGGTGAGAAAATTATTTAAATATATTTAGTAACTTTTTTTCATGCTTTATTAGCAATGAGGTTCATTTCAATTGCCATCACTGTTGGTGAGGCAGGAAGCATCATAGTCAATTTTTGTGCAGCAAGATCTCTCAAAAAGGAACTGAAGTGGTCTGATTTAATGAGAAATTATAAAGTAAATTTGCATTCTCGCCTGTTTTCTTGCTCACCTCTGAAATTTGAAGCTGTTGGAACATGACACCAGGGACATAACACACCATTAAAATCACACAGTAAGAATTGTTTTAGTTGTTTACTAAGGGATAAACATCGAGGAAATCCTCTGCTGTTTGCTGTGGCATGATCAAACTTGGGTTTTATATCTTATCTGTAGGTGACATCTCTGGGAGTGTAGCATTCACTCAGTACTGCCAATGAAATGCCAGCCTATACTTTATTCTCTAGCCTCTGGAATGGGAACACAGCCCTTAGACTCGAGAGGTAGAGAACTGTGCTTGTGCCAAGGATGAATAGTTGCACGTTCTTTTCTCAATCTTGGAAATGGGTGGAACAGGACATGGGGGAGGGGATGCAAGGGGTGGTAGAAATTTTGAAAAATAAAACTCTTCAACAGGAGATTTAGAGATCAGATAAATCTTGGTATAGACTAGACTATTCATAGATTGTAGAAAGAATGGGCTTATTCGTTTAATGGACTTTGAGATCTTAAGTACTAACCATGTCAACACAGGCAGTAAAGTGAATGTGGGCACAACATCAACCGAACGCCACTAATTTCTAGACTTGTCTTGCCTTTCCCAGGCACCACTTACTTGATTCTATCTTGGTTACTGCCTTGCAGGGCTTTATATTGATTCTAATTGAGATCATTGCACAAATCAGCTATTGATAACTCTAGCTGACTAAATGGAAAAGCACATTGGTCCAGTAACATCCTGTGCTACAGAATATAGAAGGAAAGTTGTGTTTTTTTCTGAACTCCCCTCTTTCTCACAAATCATTCTTCATTTTGTCTTCACCAGAACGATTATAAATTTTGTGTGGCAAATCCTCCAGAGGGGGGAGATCTGGAATAAAATAAACTTTTTTTGTAGATTGACTGACTATTCAGAATGTTGATGGAGGGTGGTAGAGGTTTGGGGTTTGACTCTAAAAAAGCAACCCCACTGTTCTTGCCTCCAGTTCTCTGACCTATCCCATCTCCTTCTTACCCTCATCCTGGGATCCTGCAACTAAAACTCTTCTTTATTTCCTGGTGCTGGCATTCAACTAGCAGTCAAGGGCATCCATGAGTCACTGCTACAAACTGATCAACCTCTGGTCAGTAGCTTTAGGTCCGCTTGGGGGTGGCATCTCTGCCGTGGAAGCTAATTGGCTGAGATGCCTGCCTGATTGGCCCACCCCAAATCAAGAATCACTTTCATTACAAGCAGCCAGAGTTCCTCATCCTTACTGATGGCCAGATCCACACAGATCAAGAACTGGAAAACGCTGGCCCCTGTTTTGATTTATATTTTGGTGGATTTTTAAATTTTTTTTCTGAGAAGTTGAGGAGGATAAGGGCACTGGAGCATTCCTTTCAAATGATCCCAACAGGTTAGATGGGGAGCTGTTGTGGGAGACTCTAGAACCAGAAGGCATAATCTCAGATTAAGGGTCACAGTTTATGGTTTAAGACCGAGATGATAAGGAGTAATTTCTTCTTCCCTCAGATGGTAGTGAATCTATAGAATATTTACCACCAAGGGCTGTTGAGGCTGCATTATTAATTTAACCCCCTCATCTGGGGGTATATCAGCACAGTTTGGATAGCTGGTTTGCAATGCAGAGTAACGCCAACAGCATGGGTTCAATTCCTGCATTGACTGAGGTTACCATGAAGATAATGTCTTTAGTCTCTTCCTTCTGAATCTCTCCAGTCACCTGAGGCATTGTAGATTAACCTGAAGGGCACAACCAGTCATCTCTCATGACAGAGCAGCCTTATGATCCTCTGGCACTATGGCAATTTTACATTATTCCAGGCCCAGATCGATTGTAACCAGTAAGGGAATTAAGTAATGGGAAAAGACAGGAAAGTGTTGTCGACAATTATAAATTCATCCATCATCTCTCCGGTGGTGCAGATTTGATGGGCTGAATGACCTAATTCTGCTCCTGTCTCTTATGGCTCCCTGAAGTGCTCTCCCTTGACCAGACAGCTAGTTGTTCCCAAATAACACTCTTCACATTTTGAATTGCATATGTTTTTCATTGCTCTCCTATGACTTTCCTTCATTTTGGTGCAGGGTGGGACAAACATTTCATTCGACTGTGACTCAGGCTTGAACTGCAAAATAGCAAATTGATAATGGCAATGGCATAATATGGTTTTCAGAGCCTAAAATGCTTTCTCGCCTGACAGCTTCAGACGGATTTTCCAATTTGAACCAGACCAGTTGAGAAATAAACTCCAGAAAACTGACATGATCAGAGAAATTTGAATAACAACTTGATTCTGAGTGAATCAGGTCTGTGGCTATTATTGACGGTAAATGATTAGTTTCACTTTTATGATTATGAAGACCTTTGGTGGCAGGTTCTGTTTATTAGGCACTTTTGCATTCAATATGGGAGTTGTATTGTTAGATTCAAACTTGCTAGTGTCCGTCCCATTGAAACTGGGGACGGAATCTTCCAACATGTCATCTACATGAGGCAGCGCACATGGAGTACCACTTCTGCCTAGGGACAGATTGACTTCTCTCTGTTCTCAGATCAGAGCATAAAGAAACACTTATTTAAATCAGAGATAACAAGATGTAGAGCTGGATGAACACAGCAGGCCAAGCACCAATTTTTCTGAAGGAGGGTCTAGGCCCGAAACGTCAGCCTTCCTGCTCCTCTGATGCTGCTTGGCCTGCTGTGTTCATCCAGCTCTACACCTTGTTATCTCAGATTCTTCAGCATCTGTAGTTCCTACTATCTCTTTTTTTTTTTATTTAAATCAAATAGTTTGTTAGGACACACCTCCTGGGAGATTGGGACTTGAACCCAGACCTGCTGACTCAAAGGTAGGTTCGTTACCCTACCTTTTTTATATTATAATTATAATAATATTGTTATAATATAATTTTACAATATAATATTTATAAATTATAATAATAGCAATTTTTTAAAATCAACCTGTTCAGATATGCTAACTTACACCTGGAGCAGGTAGGACTTGAAAGCCAGAACTCCTGACTCAGAAGTAGGGACACTACCACTGCAGCACAAGTGCCCTGCAAAAAGCATTCACGTGGGCACTGTGAATCTGTGAAGTTGAGAAGGAAGCCAACACCCACCTTTTTTTTTCTTTAAAACAACTTTCAATTGTTCTGGCACCATATTTAAAGGGTGCCCAGATAGCCATTCGCTCTAAGACTGGAGCAACACTTAAGTTGCTGGATCGGAAGCTGGTATCTATTGACTCTTATCCATCGACCCTTCCCTGATCAGCCTGCACATCCACCCCACCTTCACCAGAGATGCCTCGTTGACCTGTGTCCATTGCATTCCAGCCTCCACCACACCCCTCTCCCCTCACCCCTGTCATCAGTTGTGCCCCATGCATCTTAAAGTGTACTGCCAACTGATCTTAATTACGACAAGGATGAGCACTCCCCTAAGAGGACAAAGCTGTTGCTACACACTCCAAAGTCCAGCATGTACAGTCCCTCACCTGCTGCACGCCTCTTATGTAGAGCTAGGCATTGGAATCGCTCGATGTGGAGAACTTAATTGAGAATGGGAGCTTCATTCTGATGAATCAGCATTTTATTGAGCGCAAAAGGGCTTCTGTACTGTAGGAAAGCTTGCCTTGTTTTCATATTTCTAGAATGCTTGACTGTAAAAGCTTTTCCCACCATTGGGACTTTGAATTTTGGCCTCTGAGGCAACGAAGTTCCCTCGGTCTTCTGGTTTCCCACGCGTGAGAGCTGCACAAGATCCCAGGTAATTATAGGCCTGATAATTTAAGGTCAGTTTTGGGAAGCTCCCAGTATCTGTCATTAATGACAGAGTGACTGAGCACTTCAGTAAGTATGAGCTGATCAGAGAGAATGACACTTTAAACATAATTTATTTGAGACTAATGCAGATTAATATTTGAGGGATGTCTGTTAAGGGAAGCAAAGGAGTGTCTATGGATACTGTTCACCACATGTGCATTTCCTGAAAGCATTTGACAAGATTCCAATACACTGCAAGGTGAATATTTCATGTAAAGCATGAATCTGCCTTCAGCGATGGGATTCTGCCAGATGCCAATTAAACTTGCGGCTTCTCTTCCTTCCTTCCAACACCAGCTGTCTTGGTTGTAATTCCTGTAAATCTGTCCCTGCATCTCTCTACCTCAATCTCATTCTTTAAGGCATTTTTAAAATTCTTCCTCCTCGACCACATTAGGAAACCTGTCCTAATGTGTTTTGAGTCTCAATGTTAAATTCTGTTTGGTGGCACTCCTGTGAAGCTCCCTGAGGTGTTTTAGCCATGTGAAAATTACCGTATAAATGCAAGTTGATTTATGCCACAAAAAATTAGTGACAAATGTAAGAAGGCAAGGAATATGAAGTAGCCTTTTTTTAAAACTTGAATTGGACATTGTTTTGGGGGCAAGCAACAGAACTAAGGAAAGCAGTATGTACACATTATCTCAAACATGTGATGTTTTCACTGGGATTTGTTTTGAGCCCTCACTTCTCATCATTCTTAAAAAATTTTGATGAAGGACTAGCAAGGTCTGTGACCAAGTTTGCAGACAATGCCAAATTTAAAGGGACAGCAGATGGAAGCAGGAAATATCAAGTGTCAGATACTGAACAGTGAAGTAAATTGGAAAAGCTACAACAGATGGAATTTAATGTGGTCAATGCGTGAGACAATCCACTTTGATACTAAGAAAGATAAAATGGCGTATTTTCAAAATGATAAGAAATTAAGGCTGGATTTTTGGTTCCGCCTGGCTTTTTTCAACAAAGTTGTATAATTTTGCAACTGTCAGGCGCCCTAATTGTTACTTTCAGATCTTCCATTTGGCTTCGATGGCAGAAGTATACTATGGGTCCATTGGGTTCCTGCTGTTTGAGTATTTTCCAGGCATTACCTCTCAAACCTGCCTTTCATTTCAACACAAGCCGTTAGTTGAATGAATGTAAAACAAATTTGTTCCAAACCAGACAAAGTGAATTTGCATCACAACACTCTCTGCTGGCAAACATCATAGCTGTTCCTGTCGTCATGAGTAATAACTCTTCATGGGCAAGACAGTAATCCTTGAGCTAGTTGTGTGATCATGTATATTGTCACATGAAACCCCTAACCAAAAAGCTGCTGTTACTGCTCAAGCTAATTACCATGTTCAAATCATACACAACATATTTTACTATGGGCCTATATTGTGTATATCTATTGTTTAGAGTGAGGGTGTGAATACGTTTTAACTCCGCCCACTGTACACTGTGGATAGACAAGCAATTTTGTTTTAAACTATTTAATATGACCAGATTATATGGAGCAAACCAAGGGAGAAAAACAACATTGAATCATAAGTTTTAAAACCATGTATGTACAACGAGTGATGATACATTTGCATCAAACTCGTGGAGTTTATTTCTCCGGAGAAATGCCATATTTTTCATCTGATATCTATCTTTTTATATACTATATCTTTCTAGATTGGTGCTTCCCTCTCTCTAAAATGTGATTATGTCCTTTTTTAAAAAAAGAAAAATTACAGAATGTTTTCATGATTTTGGTTTTTTTCAATGTTATTGGAATTGTGGAAAGTTAACAGCCTCTCTGAGCTTTCTTGTCCCTAATTGTTTTCCACTGACTGCTGTTTTGAAAGTGCACGTGAGCGAATATTAAGTGACAGAACTGGGCTTGGTCATAATCTGCCTCTAATTGAAATAGTCATTAAAACACACAGTCAAGGCAGGCAAACAATGGACAGTCATGTGCATGAGCTGGCAAGTGTACAGCACTCCAGAAATGGTCAGTTCCATTAGTAAGTATGAAAGCCTGCAATTCATGTTCTATGTTCCCTCTCCTCCGATGTAGGAATGGTATAACGTGCAGAAGGAGCACAGTTTCAAAACTGTCACTGCCTGATAGCTTACTATTAAACATGTGAAACAAAGGTGCAAAATCTCTCCATTTTGAAGCACTAGACAACTTGTTTGCAATGCAAAGTGATGCCAACAGCACAGGTTCTCTTCCCAGTTGAGGTTACCATGAAAGACACCTCTTAACCTGTCCCCTCACCTGAAGTGTGGTGACCCTTTGGTTAAAACCAAAACCAGTCATCTCTCTCAAATGACATAGCAGCACTGTGGTCCTTGGGGAATATGGTGACTTTACCTGACCCCTCATATTTTGAAGTGCAAATCTGTCCAAATTAGTTTGATTGTATAATTACAAACAGGCTGAACTTCAGACCTTGTTGCACATTCATATTTATCCAGAAACTTCTACCAACTTTTTTGAAGATTGCCACTTTATCAAAGTCACTGTGCACATTCTCACTTTCACAATTGTTTGTACAGAGTCAATGAACTGTGTAGGTTGATAAATATTCAATATGACCCCCTTTTGGTGTTGACTCAGCATTTTCTGAAAGGGATTTTCTGTTAATTGCACTTGCCAATATCTTGTGTTGGTTTGTTCCATATACACTGATCATATTAAATAGCTTAAAACAAAATTGCTTATCTATCCACACAGTACAGTGGGCTGTGTTAAAATGCATTCTCTCGCTCTCGCTCGCTCTCTCTCGAACAATAGATATACATGATTATAGGTTCATAGTAAAATATGTTACGTATGATTTGAACATGGTAAATACATTTGAGCAGTAACAACAGTTTTTTTTTTGGTTAGCTCTGTCTTCTCCATATCTCACATCTGTATGTGGTTTTAATTTACTATGGCCTGCATTATATCACATCCAATTCTCAGACCGTGTAGCAAGATGTGAAACACCTGTCCCGTTCTCAGCAGCATCATTTCAATGATCTCCTTCAGAAATCTGCTTTTCAAGTTTGAGCTCAAAGCCAATTATAGCAGACTCTTATGGTATTTTGTGGTTCTACTGTGCGCACCTTTTTTATAGATATGATGTGGAGGTGCCAGTGTTTGAATGGGGTAGACCTGGTCCGAAGTTACACGACACCAGGTTTTTATCAAACAGACTTATTTGCAATCACCAGCTTGCAAAGCACTGCTCCTTTGTAGGTGACTTCATCTGATGAAGGATCAGAGCCCCAAAGCTTGTGATTTCAAATAAACCTGTTGGTTGGTTGATTTTATTGCCATGCGTACTGAAATACATTGACAAGGTTTTTTTTGTTTACGAGCGGTACAGGCAGATCGAAGGATGTATAGATCATAGGACTTAGAAAAAGAAATGTCAGTTAGATCTGCTGTATGAACTCCCAATGAGTCATCTGGTGTTGGTCCCACCCTGTTGTGTGACCTGTGACCTTGTCGACCTTTTGATTGAGGGGAGAAAAAAAACTTCATTACAGCCGTTATTGGTAGTTTATGAACAATGATTATATAGTTATAAAACTGGCCGAGGTAGGCGCTCTCTCTCTCTTTTTGTTTTTCCTTGCCCTCTCAAAATTTTTGTTACATGTCTTCTCATGATGCTAAACACAAACACAAGAATAGTTTTGCATCCTTTTTAAATATGCTGCATTTCCCTATACCATAACTACTTCCATGAGATGGCTTGCTTGGAATCTGTAGGCAGTGGTGGAACTTTAATCCTGATGCTTGATGACATTGTGCAGTTTTGTGGGAGATGAAGATGATAAGCCATTATTATTTAAGACTCACTAAGCTTTTTAATTGATGTTGCAATGTTCTTTTTCATGTTTTCCGCAACCTTTCTAATCGGAATGAAGACCTTTTTTAACAGTGTAGATACGCAAACCCTCTGTGATCCAGTGTAGCTGGAACTGGTGGAGGGTTTTGTATTTTTCCTCCTTTTTCTGAAGGCACTGATTCATTGTTGAGTTATGCACTGACTGTATGAGTTGTCCTCTGGAACCTTATGTAAGTAATTATTATCCATGCTTGGGTCCAGCTGGTGAATATTGGCCCAATATTTGACTTCAAGGAATATGAAAGATGAGTTAATGCATTAAGTCATGTTCCCACCAACTTGCTCACACATTCTATCAGGAGAGTGTCATGACTTGATTTTTCTCCCTAACAGCAATTTTAGAGCCAACTATTACATCTCCATTAGCCCCTGTTTGACTTCACTTCACTCATCCCTAGCTGGGACTTGGCGATCTGTTTGGTTCAGTTATTCACTCCTTTACTGCTGACCCATTGAGAGCAGTTGAAGTGTTTTTGTCAATCAACATTGTTGACTGCAATAATGAAAGTTTCGGTGAGTGATTCTTGGAGAGAATTTTCACTTTAACTGGGAGCTGACAGTGGAAAATTGTGGATCGCATCTCAGACCTTTTTTTTTGTTTCTGCTGCCACCAGTAAAAGTGAAAGTTCACTGCCGAATGATGTCTGCTCCATCCCATCCCAAAAGGATTAGAAAACCCACTGCAACTCCATGGTAGACACATGGATGGTGCCATTTTATCTCTGCCTGCCCAGTGAAATGGGGAGAGCAGGCGGCTAATATGTCCATGCTGACTGTCTCACTCCAAATGGTAGCCAGCCTGTGAGCTACAATTAAACTTGTTCCACATTTGAGTGGGTGATGGAGATACCTGCCAGCAGACAGCAGAGTCCTCCTTCAAAAATGGAATCATAGAAATTCACAGCACTGAGAAAGGACCTTTTTGGCTCATTGCATCCATGCCGGTCTAAAACGAAAGCCTAACTATTCTAATCCCATTTTCCAGCACTTGACTCCTAGCCTTGTATACACTGACATCCCATGAGCACATCTTATTATTTCTTAGATGTTGTGCCTGTACCATTCATACAGGTGGTGAGTTCCAGATTCCCACTACCCTGTGGGTGGAAAAATCTTTTCCTCACATCGTCTCTAAACCTCTGCCCCTTACCTTTTTAAATCTATGGTCCTAGTCATTTGCTTCCTCCATCAAGGGGAGAAGTATCTTCCGGTCTACACCCCTCAAAACTTTGTGTGGGGAGAGAGTCGATTGGTGGTGGGTTTAACCTGAGGTTCGCCACACCCTCTGAAGGGCTAATGTTGCAAAGGTGGGACATTCATGATGACTTCAGTGAGTACGGGAATTGAACCAGCACTCCTGGCATCCCTCTACATTAGAGATCAGCCAAATGAGTTAATGGACCCCCATTGGGATCCAACTGCTCTTTTATCCCAGGGGCTCCCTGAGGATGTTACTGTGTCTTTGGGCTCAAAATGATGAGTCCTTTTTTCTTTTTAATAAATAAATAAATCTTTCTTTTTAATAAATAAATCTTTTTCTTTTTAAT